>NC_088801.1:79063404-79117404 GCF_011386835.1 Chrysemys picta bellii | reverse complement strand
TTAGGACTAGATCAAGAATTGCCTCTCCCCTTGTGGGTTCCAGGACTAGCTGCTCCAAGCAGCAGTCATTAATGGTGTCTAGAAGTTTGATCTCTACATCCCATCCTGAGATGACCTGTTCCCTGTCAATATGGGGATAGTTTAAATCCCCCATTATTATTGGTTTTTCTGGGGGGTTTTATAGCCTCTAATCTCCCTGAGCATTTCACAGTCACCTGCAGCATCCTGGTCAGGTGTTGGTAGAATATTCCTACTGCTATTCTCTTCTTAGTCAAGCATGGAATTTCTAGCTATAGAGAGTCTGTGGTACAGTTTGATTCATTGAAGATTTTTACTATACTTGACTCTGCTTTCTTTCTGACATAGAGCCGCCCTTCTCCCCCTGCGGGTGATCTACTCTGTCACTTCTATGTATTTTGTACCTGGGTATTAACTGTGTCCCACTGATTATCATTGTTCAACCACGTTTCTGTGGTGCCTATTATATCAATATCCCCATTGAATACCAGGCACTCAACTTCACCCATCTTAGCCTTTATACTTCTAGCACTTGTATACAAGCACTTATAAAATCTGTCAATATTTTGTTGTCTGCCTTCATGTGGTGTAATTGAATGGGACTCTTTTCTGTTTGAGTTTTTCTCTTCTGCTCCTACCTGTACATTATCAATCTCTATCCTCTCCTCTTTACTAGGATATAGAGGCTCCCCATGAATAGATACACCCCTTAGTATGTGCCTATCTGACCTGTGTGATCCTCCGCACCTGTCAGCTTTCCCCCAGCCCTTAGTTTGCAAACTCCTCTATGTCCTTTTTAATTTTACATGCCAGCAGTCCGGCTCCAGTTTGGTTTAGGTGGAGCCCATCCTTCCTGTATAGGCTCCTCCTTCCCAAAAGGTTCCCCAGTTCCTAACAAATCTAAACCCCTCCTCCCTACACCATCGTCTCATCTATGCATTGACACCCTGCAGTTCTGCCTGTCTAACTGGCCCTGCGCATGGAACTGAAAGTGTTTCAGAGCATGCGCCTATGGAGATCCTGGACTTTAATCTCTTCTTAGCAGCCTACATTTGGCCTCCAGGACCTCTTTCTTACCTTTCCCTATGTCACTGGTGACGAATATCCCACAATCACCAGCTCCTCCCGAGAACTGCACATTAGTCTATCTAGATGACTCAAGAGGCCTGCAACCTTTGCATCCAGCTGACAATTCACCATGCAGTTCTCCCAGCCATTACAAACCCAGCTATCTATATTTCCAACAATCAAATCCCCCGTTACTACTACCTGTCTCTTCCTATTAACTGGACTTTCCTCCCTCGGAGAGGTATCCTCCATGCAAGAGGACACCATGACATCATCTGGAAGGAGCATCCCAATTATGGGATCGTTTCCCTCTGCTCCAGTTAGATGTTCTCCTTCCCCAAGACCTTCGTCTTCCTCAACAGCACAGAGGCTGTCAGGCGGTCGGTGGGACTGGTCTACTGTGTCCCTGAGAGTCTCATCTATGTACCTCTCTGTCTCCCTTAGCTCCTCCAGTTCAGCCATTTCTGGCTCAAGAGCCCATACTGTGTCTCTGGAGGCCATGGGTTGCTTGCACTGAATGCACACACATGCCACCTGCCCACAAGGTAGGTAATTGTACATGCCGCATTCAGTGCAATAAACTGACTAGCCCCCACCCTGCGGCTGGACTGCTCCCCCCAGTATTTTTATTCTTGCAGGGGGGGTTGGGCGGGGCGTTATTGACCTAAGTTTAAAATATGTATGTTGGGGTATCTGGCTCTCATGTTCCCTTTCTAAACTCCCTCACAACGCCCCCGTTTGCTGCTCCTGTTCATTAGCTCCTCTGGTTGTTTAGCAAATATTTAATAATGGCCTCCTCAGTCTAGCAGAGAAAGGTCTAACAGGCTCCAGTGGCTGGAAGCTGAAGCCAGACAGATTCAGACTGGAAAGAAGGGGTCAATTTTGAACAGTGAGAGTATGTAACCACTGGACCAGCTTACCAAGATTGGCTGTTTATCTAACAGATCTGCTGTAGGAATTACTTGGGGGAAGTTCTCTGGCCTGTGCTATGCAGGAAGTCAGAGGAGATGATCACCGTGGTCCCTTCTGGCCTTGAGATCTATGAATCTATGGATAAATTACTGTGTTAACCTCCATGAACAAACCTAGCCACCACACTGGGTCTGTGTCCCTGGGGATAGCACAGCAGTGCTGGATAGAGTTCTCTGCCTCAGCCAAGTGATGCTCCTTCTCCAAACAACAGCCTGCTTTTCCTCATCGCCATGGTCACAGGACCACTCGTTCCCAACACAGACTCAGGAAAAGGTCACCTCTTGGAACTCAAGGACATACAGTTCATTAACACCCACTCCTGATTCATAGCAGCTTTGGTGAACTCCCATGGCTCCTGTGAGCCTGTGTTTGGATTCAGTGACTTTGGGTAGAATGGGATTGTGTTTGGCTATTTACTTTTCAGTGGCTCCTCTGTAGCATTTTTGTGGTGCCACTTCTGCCTTCTCCAACGAAAACAGGCAATAAAGCGATGTCTCCTGATTTGATTATGAATCTCGTAATAACCGGTGTCTTTCTCAGAGCTCCTGCTCCCAGGCTCATGGGATGGCAGGAGAATCTCAGCTGTCGTTACAAAAAACAAGGAAGTTTCTAGCCCACATGGTTGTGAGAAGCTGGGCAATGTCATTCAGGGGCACCCTAAAAGGGTCAAAATCAGAAGGCAAATAGAGAACCCCCCATTTATTAGCTTGAAAATCAAACGCTTTTTAAAAGCCGATCTCATGATTTTGGGGGCTGACCTGTGACTTGAACGCTGTGGGTTGTGAGGACTGAGGAAGTCACCTCCTGTGCTCGGTGAAGAGGGAGCTTCGCAGTGCAGGGCAGTGGATCTGACAGCGCACCCCAACCCCCCCGGTGCCTGGGCCTCACGAGGACAGCGGGCAGGATGCTGATACATGGCACTGCCATTTCTTAGTGCAGTGCATGGGCACGTGGTGTGATGGGTACCCTGGGAGCCCTGCCTGTCGCCTACCCAGCCCCCGCAGGCCTCTGGCACATTTTGGGGGGCTGCAGCTAGCTCACAGGGCTGGTGCAGTGCTGGGCTCAGGTGATCTGTCTGACCTGCCCGTTGTGTGCCAGGCAGCGTGGAACCCCAGGGCAGTGGCTGGCAGGGTGGGAAGGGGCGGGGAGTGAAGCAAGAAGACCAGCCGGGCAGCCTCAGCTTTGGCAGCCCTGCCGATGAGTCACAGTGCAGGGGTTGGGGCTGGTTTTGGGGGGCCCTGCACTCCTTGGGGATCTGCCCAAGCCACCTGCAATTCCCCCGTCAGCTGCTAGAGGTTGCTGTCATGCCAGTGCTGCAGGGGGCCATGGCCACTGGCAGCCCCCTGCCCCCCACCCACCCCCAGCAGAGGCTGCTTCTGTTCATGGTGCCAGGCAAGGGAGGCAATGGAGACACAGACCCCTTCCCTGCTGGCTGGAGACAAAGGGTGGCTGCAGGAGCTGCTGTGGACTTGAAGCAGGAGGCTGGAGGAGCCAGCGTTGGCAGGGCTGTCCGCCCTCGTGGCTTCATTACCAGGCCCATGACATTTCCTTTTGACTCCCAGCCCTGCCCTGGAGGCGATTCATTACATGGGAATCTCAGCTTCCATTTGAATGCACAGAGAAGTTTCTAGCCTTCGTGGCTGTGCAGAAGCGCCGGGAAACGTGAGCCTAGTGCAGCCGCATGGCTCACCCCCGGAGGATTGAATCACCGTGGCTTGGAGTCTGAGACTAGATGAACATTTTCCGGATCCAATTAATCCAGTTTCTAGCACAGGTGCTGTGGTGTGTTGATAAGAGGATGGGGGGTGGTCAGTCTGGGTGACTGTCTCACTCCTCCCCTGGCTCTGGGGTGAGTGAAGCTTCTTTCATGAGCCACGGGGAGAACAGGATTATCTGCATTGCCCCGAACATGCTCATAACACTTGCAGCTCTGCATTATGACACTGACTCTAATAAAATCTCATGCTTCAAGGCTTCACCCTTCACCTGCAGGGATCAGGAAGATATTTACTTCTCCATGCACAATCGTAATCTGGATTTTTTCTTTCTGAAGCATCAGGGATTGGCCAGAGCTGGAGACAGGACACAGGATGTGGTGGACCAGTGTTCTGAGAACCCTCTTTCGAGACGCCCGGCTGGTGTGCCTCGTTCACATTCTTGGGGTCAGACTGATCACCACATTTGGGGTTAGGAAGGAATTTTCCCCGGGTCAGACTGGCAGGGAGCATGGGGGTGGAGGGTGTCACCTTCCTTGGAAGCGTGAGGCCGGGATCGCCTGCTGGTATCATCTGGGCATGTCCACCCCATTGCAGGGGCCTCGCACTCTCCTGGTCTCTGCTTGTGGCTCACAACAGTTTAGTCTCCTGAGGACAGAAATGCTTTAGTTTAATTAAAGTCACTGGGCTCAAAGCAGGGGTAACTGGATGAAATGTAAGAGCTTGACTTATACAGGAGCTCAGAGCGCTGGTCCCCCCTGTCTGGGGTCCTGTCTCCAGCTGTGGCCAATCCCCGATGGTTCAGAGGAAGGCCCAATCTGGACTTAAATTCTATAAGCTATAAATGGGAAATATGAAAACCCTGAACCATTTTTCTTTTGTAAATCGCTCCTGGTTTTTAAGCCTGGCGGTGCCGCACTGGGGAGCTGGAGAGGGCGGTGGGCTGGAGGAGGAAGGGGCGGCTGTGTAGGGGGCTGTGGCCTGCATTTGTGCAGATGCACCTTTTGTAGGTGTTCTCAGATTGAATTTCCCACCTGTGATTGTCTCCATGTGGCATGTGTGGCCAGGGAATTCACAAACCAGCAGCCAGACTGGGAAACATCTTTTCCAAAAACCCTCTTCTTTTGGGGCCAATCGTGGGGTTTATTAATGCTTGGGGTTGGCAGTAGGGGTTCCCTCACCCCCCACCCCCTACAACTCCCACATCCAGCTCCCAAGGCCTCCCCTCAGCAACTCCCTTCTCAGGCTTAGGTGGGAAGAAGTAGCAGTGGGACATATCTTTGGCTATTGAAACTCACTCACAGCTGCACACTTATTTTTCATAAGATTCTGAGCCTTGGAGGAAGAATATGAAAATCAGGGGACGCTTTTTAGATCTTTGGGAAGCTTAATTTGATTTCAAGACAGCCCCTTGCAGCACGCTGGTATGCAGCGGGATTGCGACATCACTGGTCAGCCAGCCAGCCATCAGATGGTTGCCATTATTCGCTGGCCAGCTGTGCTGCAGACCAGTCCGCTGAAATTCTGCAAAACTCTCTTGGCGTTTTCTGGCACTTTCATCTGCGTTCCCGGGGGATGATTATTTAATGCTGCTGGGATTTTGTGTAATTAAAGATGTTAAGAAACTTGGCTACGTAACTTATTATTTTAAAATAAACAAATCACATGGCCAGATGAGACAACACTGCCCTGAATTTTTAACAGAGGCTATTGGACCTCCTAGGTTAACAGCTACAATCGTTTAATAGCTGACAGATGCTGCATTAGGGCTCTCTGCTGTACCACACATATGCCCAGGATTGCAAGATCCCCCAGGCAGGGACTCTGCTTTTCCGGGTGCTATGTAAATAGTCATTAATGTTATGGATTAACTGCGGGCAGGAACCGACACAGTGGTTTGAGTGCTTTGATCATACCTGATTTCTCCTTCCTAACGTGCAGGCTGCACCATCCACGGGGCTGCTGTCCCTGGGGCACACCCTCCCCTCAGCACAGGAGCTGCCATTCCCCTTGATTCAGCAGGGAGCATGCCCCTGGACACTCCCTAGGGAGAGCGAGCTGCCCCCCTCCCCACACACACTTTTCCTGCCGTCTCCACCCACCAGTGGGGAAGAGCCCCCAGGTCAATCCGCCCCGCTCCCTACTGCGTCACAACCTGTCTCCTGGTTGTTTGGCTGTACAGTGACAAAGTGGGTGTGGAAATATCTTTTATTAGACCAACTTCTGTTGGTGAGAGACACATGCCTTCCAGCTTACACACAGCTCTTCTTCACGTCTGGGAAAGGTACTCAATGTCACAGCTAAATACAAGGTATGTCAGCAGGGTCTGAATGAGCTCTCCCCTGACATCTAATGATGGACTGGGGGAGAAGATGTCAGGAACTAACCTTGTTTGCGTAGACACACCGGCTCTGTCTAGGTGTGCAGCGTGATGGAACTGCTTTGTCCAAATGATCGCTTTTGGCTGGTTTTAGATTGCAAGTCACTTTGTTATTGGGAGCAGGGGTAATAAGGTGTTGTTATCCTTGTGTGAATCAAGGGGAGCAGAACTTGGCATGCCCTGATTGAGGGGCTCACCCGCAACTGAACTGCACTCACTAAGCAGGGGTTGGGGTGCCAAAGCCAAGAGGAGATGAGAAAGGGTAAGAGTAGGTGTTTCTGCTTGGGGGTGTGGTTGCTGCCTAAGGGTCCTAGACACTATTTGACCCTTCCCCTCTCCACTGTTCAATGACAGAGCTGATTAAGACTCAATTGAGAGTCTTTTGTTGTGGATCACGAGAGCTGAAATCACTGATAACCAGGTCTAAGCATTAGCTCTGCTCTGGGACAGGATCTCTGGTAAAAGAGACTGTCCTAGTGTGAGGCTCCCCCACTAAGTGCTGAAATCACTGAGAGCAGTGTTAAGCGGTGGGACCTCAAGATCTTCCAGAGGTTGCAGCAGAGAGGGCAGTGATGGAGTGAGTGATGGCGGAGTGGCCGACAGCAGAGCGAGCGGCTGACAGTGGAGTGAACAGTTGACTGAGCGGCTGAGGGTGGAGTGAGTGGCTGACCAAGGAGCAAGCAGTGGCGGAGTGAGCGGCCAATGAAGCAGCTGACAGCAGAGCGAGCAGCTGATGGTGGAGCGGAAGCTGAGGCATTGCTCGCTGCTTCCCCTCTCCTCCCCGGGGTGGGAGGTGAACTCCTCGCTCTAGGTCTTCGCTGACCAAGGACAACTGTGAGTGGGGTGTGGTGGGGGGAGAGGGAAGTGGCAGGGTAAAGGGACTTTTGTTTGTTGAACTTTCACACTGCAAGGTGAGAGATTGAGGAAAAGGACACTGCCCAGTGTACTCTGGAGTGGGTGTTTTGTTCATGGTTATATGTTTTCAAATCATGCTTGTGACATGTGACAGGTCCCTGGGGCAGGTTCGTGGGGACGAGATTGTAAAGTTTCTCTTGGAGTTGTTTGGGAAGGATTTAATGACCTCCTCTAAGCACTGGGTGAACTGTGGCCGGGCTGGTAGAGGGGGTGGTGCTGCAGTGCTGTGGGCTGAGTGGTTAGCCCAAGCGTCCCAGCTGACGGTGCTCCAGGTGCGGGCCCAGGGATCCCTCCCATGTGGGCGGCTGTCCGGCCGGTAGCGCTGTCCTGGCAGCTGGCGCGCTTGTGAAGGGTTTCTCTGCCAGGGCACATGCTGTGCCGGCGGGGGTGGGGCTGGCAGGGTGGCCAGGGAGGGGTCTGTCGCTGCTGCCAAGCAGCCAGAGCTGAGGCACCGCCAGCCAGTAGCACAGCGGGGCAGGGCCGGGGGCAAGGAGGCGGAGTTGGCGCTGCCAGGAACGCGTGGGCCCATGTCTGCCGAGCTGGGGAGCCTGTTTCTGTCCCAGCGGCTCCCGGAGGCCGCAGTTGGGCCGAGCCCCTGTGCTCGGAGCTGTACGGCTCTGTGTAATGCTGCACAGCGTGGTGCCATGGCGTCACTGGCCTGTGCAGTGCAGCACCCACCCGCCAGCCGGGGCCGGGGCTCTTAGGAATCCAGAGACATTTTAAATCCATGAACTGCCCCACTGCTCCCAGCATGGAGGGAGGTGACAGAGCTGCCACATGGGTCGATGGGAAGCTCTCCTAGAACTTGGCGCTCTGGTTGCTGCGAGGACAGCGTGGGGTGGGAAGGTGCCAAGAAAAGGGAGCGCTGTCAGAAGTAGCCCCCCTGTATGGGACCGGTTGAGGGTCTGTCAGGTGCTTGCTCCGACAGCACGGTGTGGAGTGGTCAAAGCCAAGCAAAATGACATTGGCCCAGCTGTTGCTCCGAGGACTTTCCACTTCCCTCTTGTTATTTTGAAAAGTTTGCAAAGTTTAAGTGTTGGCAACCAGCTCATGGCTGAGTGCAGAGCTCTCTGGGTTCCATGTCTATTGCTAATGCTGCAGCAGATGTCTGCACTGGCCCTGCACGTCCCAGGGCACTGACTGCCCGATGCTCAGAGCTGGCAATGCTTGGTCACACGCCTGGGATTTGTCTGGTTCCCTGTGGTCTCTCCAGGTGTTTGCGGAGAAGGGGTGGCCCATATAAAACAGAACCTGCGAGTGACCTCACCCGCTGGCGACTGAGCAATGAAGAAGGGCGGCAGAGTTGGCGCTACCTGGAGGCTGGCGAGGCACGTGAGCGAGAGCAGAGCGGGCTGGAGGCTCACTGCCTAGGCTTGGACACGGTGAGTGGCTGATTTTCACTCGCAGCGTAGTGTTTGACAAGGCTGGGAAAGGGGCACCCACCTGAACCCCATGCTCGTATGGCCGGCTGTAATTCCCCTATTGCTGCCATTGTCTCCTGCCCCCAAATGCTGAGTTGTTGTCTCTGAAGCAAGGCTTCTTTTCAGTGACTGTCTTGGATTCACATGCTTGCTAATTCCACCGGGCAGGCACAGGTGGTGCTGGCATCAGGGGCAGAATTCACAACCTCATGCCAACCTGGTTGTATTTGTTACTGGAGAAGAGGGGAGGTGTCACAGCCCCCTGCCTGGAGCCCTGGAATCTGGCCCCTGAAAAAGGGAGCGGGGGGGGACGGGAGACGGGGACTGTTTACACTGCTCCCTGCCTGCCTGCTGACCCCACGCTGGGCTAGGCAGGCCTGTTCCTCTCTGCGGATTACACTGCTCTACAGCCAAAATGCTTCTGAAATAAATGTAGTCAAACGTTACTAATTCTGGGTCACTGAGAACGAAAATGATGCTTAAAATTGTTGATTGGCTCTAGTTTTCAAGATATGCTATTGGGTCAGTATATACGACCCTTGACTTGAGAATGGCCGAGGATAAGTGAGTTATAAAGGGAAGGGATCTCAATTTAAACCAGAAATGACTAAAATACATCTTTGACTGGATCTATGAATAAATCTATGACTGGGTTTGGACAGTACTTGCTTTTTAGGCAAAACAATGAATGATGCAATCTGAAGCTGGTATTGCATCATACATGATATGAATTGCATCATGTTATTCCTAGAAGTCATGGATGATGCAATCATAACGAAGCTTACATCACTCTGCTGAACAAATTGCCCTATATCAGCTCTAGAAATCATACAGTGTCGTGGTCTCTTATTTGTCAGTGTTTAATTTTGCAAAGGGACACATTTCTGTTTAGCCAAAGTGAGCAGAGGTGCCTCGTACTTGTGTGAACAGTGCAGATAACTTCTGCTATGTTTGTGGTGAAGTGACTTTTGCATCACAAAAGCGCAGTATAACCACTATGGTTAAGAAAGCCTATCACCTTTATTTTGGCTGCAAAATTGGAGATCAGGACAAGAGGTGGGCCCCACACATATGCTGCAACACTTGTGCAACAAATCTTCGCCAGTGGTTGAACAGGAAAAGGAAATCTATGCCTTTTGCAGTGCCAATGATTTGGAGAGAGCCAACAGATCATACCAGCAATTGTTACTTCTGCATGGTGCCTCCAGTTGGGAAAGGTGTGTCAAAGAAGAAAAAGTGGACCGTGCATTATCCAAACATTCCATCAGCTATATGCCCAGTACCCCACGAGGAAGGACTGCCGGTTCCTGATGCACCAGAATCATTCTCACTTGAGTCAGATGAGGAAGAGGAAGAGGATGAAACTTCTGGTCCTGAACCATCAATGTCACAGGACCCACATTTTCTCCCATCCTCTTCCTCTGAATAACACCTCATAGCACAAGGTGAACTGAATGACCTTGTCAGGGATTTGGAACTACCCAAGAGTAAGGCAGAGCTGTTGGGCTCCTACAGCAGTGGAATCTCCTGGCAGATGGTGTTAGGGTTTCCATGTTCCGTGACCGTCAAAAGGATCTTGTCCCATTCTTCTTCATGGAAGGTGATCTTGTAGCCTGCAACAACATCGATGGTGTGATGGCAGCCCTCAACATCGTTCATGATCCAGATGAGTGGAGACTGTTCATTGATTCATCGAAGACGAGTCTTAAAGCTGTTTTACTGCATAATGGCAATGTTTTGCCATCAATTCCAGTTGGTCATGCAGTCCATATGAAGGAAACCTATGACAACATGAAACAACTTTTGAGGTGCATAAACTATGACCAACATATGACCAACGCAGCTTTGTGGCGATTTGAAGGTTGTTGCTCTCTTGCTTGGTCTGCAGACTGGATACACAAAGTACTGCTGTTTTCTCTGCGAATGGGATAGTCGTGCAAGAGATTCCCACTACATCAAGAAAGATTGGCCACTCCGACAGTCATTGGAGCCTGGGAGGAAAAGTGTTCAGCATCCACCACTTGTTGAATCAAGGAAGATTTTGTTACCACCCTTACACATCAAGCTGGGTCTGATGAAGAACTTTGTCAAGGCCATTGACAAAACACAAGCAGCTTTCAAGTACCTCCATGGAAAATTTCCAAGGTTAAGTGAAGCTAAGATAAAGGTAGGTGTCTTTGTTGGTCCTCAGATTCGTGAACTTCTTCGAGATGATGCATTTGACCATGCACTGCGTGGCAAGGAAAAGACGGCATGGAAAGCCTTCCAGTTAGTGGCAATACATTTTCTTGGAAACAACAAGGCAGACAACTACAGGTTGTTGGTGGAAAACCTCCTCAAGGCATACAAAAGCCTTGGTTGCAACATGTCACTAAAGATACATTTTTTGCACTCTCATCTAGATTTTTTTCCACCGAACTGCGGAGCAGTGAGCGACGAGCACGGCGAGCGATTTCACCAGGACATTGCAACAATGGAGAAACGCTATCAGGGCAAATGGAGCCCATCAATGCTTGCAGACTATTGCTGGACAGTGACAAGAGATGCTCCATTTAATGAATACAAGAGACAAGCCAAGAAGCGCCGAGTAGACACTGAATAGGACTAAACTATGAACATAATAGTTTTTTGCCTTTTGTTTCATAATACATTTTATTTATATAACCCTTTTGCTGATTTTTAAAGTGTTACATAAACAGGACAGGTGAAATATTATCATGTAAAGCAACCATAAACACATGAAAAGACCTAGGTTTACAATTTATGATTAAAACTCTATCTACACAATATACATAGACATTAAATGTAAAAACTTAAATGTCTTAAAAACAGTAGCCAAGCAGTTGTTTTAATTGTCATATTTGAATTCAGCACATCAAAATACATAATAAATAGCACATTTTATCTCTGAAGCAGACGACTTCTCAAAAATTGTAGACCAGTGTTATGCACTGAATGACTCAGAAGGTGCTTCAAGGCAGCAAGTGTCCTGCTTGTATTCACACTCCTCTGCTCCCCTCCCATACCCTCTTCATCCCTATGCATGCTCTGCACAGTCGCTCTGTGCTGGATTTGGTGTCTGGTTGCTGGCGTTGCTACTAAGTATTGTGTGAAAGGCCAGTGCAGTGCAGGCCATGGGGGAGGTACACATACCCTGATTACCCGTGGGACTGCAGTGCCGCCATATCCCACAGCACAAGGCACTTGATTCTACTGGTGTCTTGGCCGCTGGCCATTCCTTGTGCGCGAGCTGGAGCAATGCTCTTTTAATTTGTGTCTGTCCCTGCTCCTCTTCCTTTCTTTGCAGAGTAAGTTCTTCAAGGCCTTGCCCCAGGCCTGCACAGCCCAGGAAGCAGCGTTGAATGCGATGAAGTTTTACTCTGGCCTGCAGGCGGAGGATGGGCACTGGGCCGGTGACTACGGGGGGCCCCTCATCCTGCTGCCAGGTACGGTGGATGAAATGGCTGCGCCATGTGCTCTGAGCGGCAGCACCTCCGCACAGAGTTACCTGCGTAGGGATGGGATAGCGGGTGCCAAGCAGGGTCCGGCAGCGTGGCCAGGGTCTATGGGGTCCGTGGCGCTTGCTCTTTGCTTAGCTGTCTGGGGATGATTCAGGGTCGGGCGCTGTCGCAGGCCTGGGCAGGGCAGCGTCTTGTCATTCCCCAGCACACTGGGTGCTGAACCTTAATGGCCGATCGTTTCCCCAAACAGTGACCTAGGAAATGCCCCGGCTGCATTGCACTACAGTTAATCCCCAGCGAACGTGTCTTTAATAATGAGCTGATGTCTGTTGTGAAGCACCAAGAACTACCCAGCCAGTTAAATCCCCCGTCTGGTTTTGCCGAATGGGGGCGGGGTCCTTTGGTGCAGTTCTGACCCCCACAGCCTGTTCCATCGCGGGGGCTGAAGCCGGGGAAGCTAGGGAAGGTCATGTGGTTGTTACAGTCTGATGTGCATTCTGTCTGGACGGCCCTGATGACACTTTTGGGTTCCAGCAGATGACGACCTTGGAGCCATTTAGCCTGGGGTTGTAGCTGCTCCCTGTTAGCTATACGTGCAGTGCTTACTTGGGACTCCCTAGCTACAGTGATTTCTCATGTCCTGTGCTGACCATGAACAGGACACATGCTTCTCTGAACCAACTAGAGTGTCCCTAGTCTGAAATCGGGGGGTGGTTTGGCCTAAAGGGCGGACTGTTTTGTCCAACAGGTTTCCTGATCACCTGCCATGTTGCCAAGATCCCGCTGCCAGAAGAGTACAGGAGGGAGATGGTGCGTTACCTGCTCTCGGTGCAGCTTCCGGATGGAGGCTGGGGCTTGTGAGTAGCAGAGAAGTTCCTTTCTCCTTATTCCTGCTGCATTTGGGCGGGTTGTGCGTTCCAGACCCAGTTGACCAGGGGAATGGTTCCTATCTGTCTGTCCCTGTACAAAACAGTCAGTGAAAACAGTATAGAAATCTCAGAAGCCCCTTGCAAGCACAAAAGCCAGTTCCATTCCTGAGATGTCTGCCTCGCGAGTTGTTATCTGCTCTGATACAGCCTTATATCTCAGACATTATTGCCAGACATTAGGTCCTGCTCCACCTGCTTTGTGCTTCCCCTCACTAGCCCTCCCCGGGTCATGGCATTCCTGGACGGCGCAGAGCTGCTGTAGCGGCTCGAGGTGTGTTAGTGGGGTGGGCTGCTGGTCATTAAATACACTCGGGAAAGGAGGGCACAGAAACAAGGTGAGGGAAGCCTTCCAGCAGGCAGGCATGGACTGCCGGGAACATTGCTGGGGTGGTGTCAGGGCTGGTCTGCAGAGGCATTCTGGCTGTTATGTGCATTCTGTCTTGGCTTCACTGGAGAAGAGTGTCTTTCCCGTCTCTAGGAGGAGGGTCTGTGATCAGAGGCCTTGGTGAAAGGGAAAGCAATCATGGTAGAAACGTACGCCTGCACTGCCAGCTCTCCGCCATTGTCTAGGCAGGTTTCCCTATTCCAGCGGAGGTGAGGGGGACCCAGAGGAGCACTAGGAAACGAGGGAGAATGTTCAAAACTGGCTCATTTTCTGTGTCTCGCCTTCAACCTATTAAACAAAATCCCTGAAATCCCATCAGCCCCCAAGCTGGCCCCTGGGAGGGAAACACTCTGATTTCATTAGCAAATCAAGCCCCGCTTCATCGGCATTTCCGGGGTGACTTTAGCTCCGGCAGTGCCGCCGTACTGAATCACACAGCAACGCAACGGTGGGTGTTCGAAGTACTCGGTGTTGGCGTCATTCCGCCCCCCCTTGCCTTGACGAGAGCACTTGCCTATGGCTTCAGCGGGGACAGGCTAGGCCATGGCTGAGTGCTTCTGAAGCTCCCCCCGCAGCATCCAGAGCTTGGCCTGGTGCTCCCTTACATGTGGGAAGCGGCTCAGAGCTATGCTGAGAGCTGGAGCTGCAGGGCCGTGGAGGCCAGCACTTGGCGTGACCAGAGCCCTCCTTCACCATGGGGAGACCACTAGAGTGAGGGGCTGGGAGCATTTCGTTCCCTTTTCCCAGCAGCATGGCCCAGGGCAGTTGCTTTTCAGTTAGTTTGCTCAGTTAGCTCTAACCCCCTGGGTAGGTTTGCCCCAATAAAACCAGTCTCGGTTGATTGCACGAGCGCTCGGCCATGTCTGACTTCCCTGCTCTCTGTATGTGGCAGGCACGTGGAAGACAAATCGACGGTGTTTGGCACAGCGCTCAACTACACGTCCCTGAGGATCCTGGGGGTTGGGCCGGATGACCCGGACCTCGTGAGGGCTCGGATCAACCTCCACAGCAAAGGTCAGCATGTGGCTGGAGCTCTCCAGCATCCTGTCCTCCCCCCAGCAGCCATGGGGCTGGGACTGTTGAGAAGGGCTTGCCCAGCTCCGAAGGGGTGAGTGGTAGGCGAGGGGACATGCGGCCAGAGTGGCATGAGCCTTTGCAATGGCTTGTCCTTGGCTGTATGGCAGCATGTGCAGTTCGCACGTTAGTTTCTGCCCTGCCGCCCTTAGCTTCTCCCAGCGTGGCCTGGCTGTCGCAGCACGTGTGGCATGTCACAGCCCATGCTGCATCCTGCTGTGCCAGCACCCTGCCGCGCTTACCTTCTGGGGTGACGGTGAAACCTCAGCTCCTTCACTGCTTGCAAACGCTTCCCAGGTGTCGTTTCTGAATGGCTGTGTCTGTCGGTGTGTAGTGCCCGTTGAGTGCCCGCCGCACCGGCTTGCCGCTCTCCAGGGTCCCTGGCCTGCCACACGACCAGACCAGACCAGGATTCAGGAGCCTCTGTTCATGCCCTGTCACATGGCAGGGTCCGTGTCCCTGGCCCCCGTGGCTGCCGTCAGAGCCCAGATCTGTGTCTGTCTCTCCAGGGGGTGCTGTGGGAATCCCGTCCTGGGGGAAGTTTTGGCTGGCCGTCTTGAACGTTTACAGCTGGGAGGGAATGAACACGCTGTTCCCTGAGCTGTGGTAGGTGCTATTCTGTATCTGCAGAGTGTATTGATTTTCAGTCCCAAGCCACAGCCATGTCCCCTCGCAGCAGCACCCAGCAGAGAGCCTGATGCCGAACACCAGGGACCTGAGAGTAATCCCCGGCCTGCACCAGTCCCCCATTCTCCCGCTCAGCCTGGGCCAGGAGGCTTCGGGCATGGAAACCAGGCACCATTCCTGGCACGGGGCGTGGGCTGATGGGGGAGGGATGTTCTGTTGATGACCTTCCCTCCCCCTCCAAGCTCGGCCCACCTGCTCGATCTCCAGCCTTCCTGCCCTCTCTGCCAGCCTCCAGACCCACACGCGCTCTCCCCAAGTCCCTCCCTCTTGGGGCTGAACCTGTGCTGGGTCCTGACACGGTTCCTCCCCATTTGGCATGCCACAGCTGTCCTTGTCCTGGAGCTGGGCGTGCCGCAGACTCCCCCAGCCCTCAGGGACAGCTGGTGCCCGAGCTGGCTGTGGGGCCAGGAGCAGGGGGCAGTGTGAAGCGAGGGAGTTCAGGCAGCTGGCTGATTACAGGGAAACTAGTGGCAGCATTGCCCACTGCCATGTTCCCTGCTGGAGAGGCTGTTTATTCCCTGCGCCTCCCTCCGCACCCCGTTAACACAAACCACAGGGAATCAGATGCAGTCTGTTGGCAGAGGCCCTGTCCAGGATAACAGCCTCGCTGGGTTGCTGGGAGAGCCCAGAACACTGTCCTCGGGCTGGAGGAGACAGTCTCCTGGCTCCAAACGAGGTCTCCAGCTTCTCTTCCAGGTCCCCCACACCCCAGGAGCATGGAGCAGCGATCGCCTGGGGTCGGTGCGTTGTCCTGTAGGGCTGCTCTAACACTGAGGCAGCGGCTATCCTGGGCCCCGGGTGTCTCCTGGGCACATTACCCCTCTGACTGCCCACACCCCTGTCCTTAACTGTGCCGTGTCCCTGCGGCTCCCCACTCCCCATCCCGCAAACTGCAGACAGCATCCCTCTGTTGTGTGACAGGCTGCTCCCGGCGTGGATGCCAGGCCACCCCTCCACGCTGTGGTGCCACTGCCGCCAGGTGTACCTGCCGATGAGCTACTGCTATGCCACGCGCCTGACAGCCGAGGAGGATGAGCTTGTCCAGAGCCTCAGACAGGTAAATGAACTCCCTGAGTACCCTCCCCACTCCTCACCCTGTGTAACGGTGGCCTGGAGACCTTTCCCACCATGGCCCAGCTGTGGCTAGTCGCATGGACCCGAATCTCCTCATTGGGCGCAAATCCCAGGGGCTGCAGCCTCTGGCAGTGCTTTGGTGGAGATCCCTGTGGGCTCGTTGTGATGTGATCCCCACATCAGCCCCTTGTTCCCCTGTCCCACCAGAGCTTCTGGGTCTTCCCCTTGCTTGGGCACTAACTGCGACGGCCCTGAGCCATGTCTCAGCAGCCCCGTGTCTGACACCTCCGTCCCTCATCTCTGTTACCAAAGAGGGTGGGAATCTCTGTTACCAAGTACGGGGTGGGAATCTCCCCTCATTCTCTGTGGTGAATCATAGAGTATGAAGGGACCTCAGGAGGTCATCTAGTCCAACCCCCTGCTCAAAGCAGGACCAATCCCCTGACAGATTTTTGCCCCAGATCCCTAAATGACCCCCTCAAGGATTGAACTCACAACCCTGGGTTTAGGAGGCCAGTGCTCAAACCACTGAGCTATCCCTCCCCACTGAAGACTTTAGCAACCCTGCTGCTCAGTGTCTCGTCCTCTCTGGTTGTTCCGCTCACCCTCTGCTGATCTAGCAGGGCCAGCGACTCTCACCAGCTTTCTGGTTCTCCGAGACTTACAGAAGTTCCTATTTGCTGCTGGCCATTCTGGTTCCCTCTGAGCCTCCTTATGCCTTCCCTGTCACAGCTGATGCTTCTGTACATTGACGTAGTGTGGGCTGCATTTCTGCTCCTTCAGGGGGATGTTGCTTGAGTGAGCCACGTGGTCCTTCCATGCTTTCCCTTTCGCTTAGGGCTGAGGTACGACTGGCCCGTGCTGAGGTACGACTGGCCCGGGCTGGGTTGGGCCCCTCGATGTCGGTATGTGGCCACTGGCATGTTACCTCTGTGCAGCATCCCAGCTCTCGTTAGCAGATGGAAAGGCTTTGCCTTCATAGGTGCAGTAGTAACCTTCCAAACAGGAGCTGCATGGAACCGATGCCCTGCTGTCTGCGTGACGACCCAGAGCTCGATTCATCACATCAAGGGACCGGTAGATCATCTAGTCAGGCTCCTGTGTAACGCAGGCCAGAGAATGTCACCCAGTTACTGTGGACTGAGCCCAGCGACGTGTCTGGCTGCAGTACAGCGTGCCCTCCAGAAAAGCAGCCGGTCGGGAGCTGAAGACATCGAGAGATGGAGAGTCTGCTAGTTCCCTTGGCAGCACATTCCGGTGGTTGATCACCCTCGTTGTTCATTGTTCGGGCCTTATAGCTTCAGCCACTGGTTCTTGTTCTGCCTTTCTCTGCCCTTCGGTACCTGGTATCTTCTCCCTGTGAAGGTTCTTCTACCAGTCACCTGCCAGTCTTATTTCTGATACTCAGTGGCGAGGACAGTCACGGGGGGCCTGGGAGTGCCCGCCTTAAACAGCCCTTGTAGGCGCTGCATTAATGCTCTTCCATTGCTGGTAACCTTGGCTGATGGGAGGGGTGGAGGGAGCCCTATGGGGCAGAAATTGGGGTGGGCTTTGGGGAAGGAAGGAGAGAGCTGGGAGGGCAAAGTAGGAAGGAAAGCCAAGGGCAGAGTGTCTGGGGTCGTGCAGGGAGCAGACTTTCCCTGTGAATGCCACGGCAAGGTACTTGCCACACACTTGTTCACAATGCCTAAGGCCTGCACTTTCCAAAGGGAGGAGTGATTTTTGGGAGGCCCCGTCGGCCCCCTGGGAGGGGTCTGATTTGAGAGCACTGAGCCCTGCCCTTTGCGAATCAGACTTGGTGTCTCAGGCTGGGCACCTGACACCCCTAGGCCTGAAGGGGAGTTACGCCTTAGGGGCTGTCTTCTCCCTGCCCACTGGGCTCCGGGAGCCCTGCTGTGAATTGGAGCGGGGTGGAGTCCTGCACACAGGCCTCCAGCCAGAATTAAGCCCTCCCTACTGCATGAGCATGCTCCAGCTTGCTCCCCCCATTCTGGCCTGTGTGGTCCCTGGAGCCCCCCCCCCTTCGGGCTATGTGCCCCCCCAGGCCGCATGGGGCCCCGGTGCCCCCCTCAGGTGCTCTGGCACTATCTGAAGGTGCTTTCTCCTCTTGTTAACTCTCCTTAGCAAAGGGTGCTGGGAGCAGCTCCCACATGGGACCTGTCCCGGTGGCTGGTGTGGAACCACAAAGCGGGCCAGGCAGCGCTGCCCTCCGTCCCCGGTGCTGCCCTGCGTGCTCCGTGCTGTACTCCCCTGGCTGCCAACGCCACCAGCCTGACACTTGCAGCTGTCTCATGGGTCTGCTCCCATGGCGCGCTAGTGAGCGGATGGCTAATCTCCCACCTGCTCCCTGCCAGGAGCTGTACGTCCAGGACTACTCCAGCATTGACTGGCCGGCCCAGAGGAATAACGTGGCTGCCTGTGATCTGTACACCCCGCACAGCTGGCTGCTCACACTCGCCAATGGTGAGTAGGCCACTGGCTGGGCCTGGCCAGGGCAGGGCGGGGGATAGTTAATGTGCTGGTTGTTTTCTGACCCCACTGCCGTGAGTCGCTGGCGGAGTTGAGAGTCCCTGGGGCTCTCGCCCTGCTCCCCCCAGAGCCCTGGCCAGCTGGGGAAGGGATGGGGGAAGCTCTCTGGGGCTCGGGGCCAGGCCCTGCTCGCACAGGAGTTGGGACCAGGCAGCTGGTAAGAGTTTCCTTATTGTGTCTCTCTTGTTCCCGTCTCAGCCATCCTGAACGTGTACGAAGCCCACCACAGCGCCCGGCTGAGGCAGCGAGCCATCGCGGAGCTGTACGACCACATCAAGGCTGAAGACAGATTCACCAAGGCCATCAGCATTGGCCTGGTAGGCTGCTCGTTACCGTTCCCAACGAATCAACGGAGCTGGCTCCAATTCCTGCCCAGGTGCGGGAGAGACCGGCCTGGGACTCCCCAGCTCTGCACAGATGCCCTGCTGCTGGCACGTAACCATAGCAACCAGCAATCCAGGCAGGCTCAGGGCCTGCTGTGCTGGGCGCTGCACACAGGAGAGTTCATGGCGGATGACAAGGGCATGAGCAGGCTGGCGGGAGAGGAGAGCGTGAGCAACCGCTTGGACATTGTACAGTGGCAGTGGAGGCTGGGCGTGCCAGATGCCCCCCTCTGCAGAGTCTTTGCTGGAGACAGCTGGGGGGTGTGGAGTCAGCTGGTGGAAGGCCGTGGCTGGAGAGTGATCTCCTGCCCTGTGATGGGGAACGGACATGGGGATGCCAAGGGGTCCGTTCTGTGACCAGAGCCCCATGTAGACGTGCTCGCTCGCCTGCAGACAGCCCCCAGCCTGGGGTTTGCTCTGGGGCTGGTCACGAGGTCAGGTCATGCTGTGCAGGCCCAAGCCGAACACCACTGCGCTCTGCAGGGGAGTGACGCCTTCTCTCTCGGCAGATTTCCAAGACCATTAACATGCTGGTTCGCTGGTACGTGGATGGGGAGAGCTCTCCAGCCTTCCAGGAGCATGTCTCCAGGATCCCTGATTACCTCTGGTAAGGCCAGGCCCATGAACCTCCCTAGCCCTGGAGACAGCGCAGGGCTCAGCTAGAGAGAGCCACTCTGCCCCGCACGGGAGTCTCCAGCCCCTAGCAGGGAACCTGCTGCCCAGACCTGCCATGGGGGACCCCGCTCTGCCCCCAGGGCCACCACGCTGCGTAGGCCCCACGAGCAGGGAGCTCTGTGCAGGGGGCATGCGAACGGGGGGGTCTTGCACTGATCAGCAGCCAGCTCCAGACACTGGCTCCTTATTAGTGAGTCCCACTCGCTCCAGTTCTCCCAGTCAGGCTGGGAAGGGGCAGGCCAGGGCCCCCGGGGAACCTGCTGCAAGGCTGCCCCTGAAGCTCAGTACTCCGTGCCCCAGCAGCAGTGTTAGACACCTGGGGGCTGCGGGAGGTTGGGGACAGCACCACGCTCCCCAGGCTGCTGCAGTGATGTGCTCTCTCTCCACGCAGGCTGGGACTCGACGGCATGAAGATGCAGGTAAGGCGCTGTGGCCCTGGCAGTGACCGCAGGGACCCTGGGCACCCTCTCGCTGCTGCTGAGGCAGCTCGCAGGGCTGGGCAGGGACCCCTCACCCGGGGACTGAGCGCGTACTGCAAAGGGGGTCTCGCCAGGCTGCTCTGCCTCGGGGGATCTGCCACCCCTGGAATGTCTCCCTTTGCTGACGGGCTGTTAATAGTCATAGGACCAGCCCTGGCCCAGCTGTGCGGCTCACAGCAGCAGCTTCTCCCGTCCCTGCTCCTCCTCCTGGCAGAGGGTAGAAGGGGTTGGTATCAGGAGCAGTGTGTGTCAGTGCTCTCGGGCAGCTGCTTCCCCTGCACCTCTGGGGGGTGCTCTGCACCCGCCATCCCGTGCCCAGCCCCTTCGCTCCGGCCTTCCGCCTCTGGGGTGGAGCCTAGGGGAGGAGTCCCGTCCTGTCCTGTCTCTGCTGTGCGGTTCTGGCCCTACATTAGCGGACAGCCCCTCTCCTACCTGCGCTGGGGGCTAGAACCGAGCACTAACGGCTGCTTGGCCCCTGCTGAGTGTCCAGCAAGGAAAGGGGCTGCGTGCTGCTCCCCCATGCCCTGGCCACGCAGGCCTGCTTCTCTGTCCCACTTCCTGCAGCTCAGTGTCTCCCAGACAAACCTGCCTCTCCTGGGACAGCGGTGCATCCCCCCGAGACACAGCTCTGCCACCTCCCTCCTCCCCCGCCCCACGGCTCCCCTTGCCGCCCAGCCAGCCATTCGCACTGCTGTCTGTTTGTGCAAACATGGACTGTTCCTTGTGTCACGGCCTGGCCCCGGCCGGCAGAGCACTCACAGACCCGCCATGGAGGCGGTCTAGTAGTGCAGTGCTCCACCAAGACCTCCTCCCAGCCTTCATTTCCTTGGGGCTTGAGTACCACACCTGCCCTCTCTGGGGGCTGCCCCACGGCCCAGCAGGGCCCACATGGTGCTGCCCAAGCCCCCCATGTGCCTGGAGCCCCGTCGGCCCATCCCAGTCCCCTCCGTGCGCTCCCCTCTGGGTTCAGGATCCATGGCCAAACTGCCCTCGTTTTGAACCCCTCGGTGGGCTTGCTGCAGCTTCTCTCCCCTTCCCTCCGGCTTCCTCTGCTGTGCGAGAGCCGAGTCCCTGCAGCTCCTGCCCTCTGGGCCAGCCTTGCTGGCTCTGCCTCGCTTCATGTCTCAGCTCAGAGACCCCCGTCCCATCCCGTCCCGTCCCTACGGCTCGCGCTCTGCATGCTGCTATGGGCTCTCTCTTGTTTCCAGTCGCTGTGTGTGGGATGCAGCTTGCAGCCTAGGGTGCTGTACACACCAACACTGGATTGGGTGAGGTGCCCGGAGCCATCCTGCACTGGGTCCATGAGGGGCTTGCAGGATCAGACCCTAAAATAGCTTTGGAGGGAAATTCTAACCTCATCCTCCGAACTAAGAAACCCCTAACCCTGCTCCTGCTGCCCGTTTCTGCCCCAGTGTGTTCCCTGAGGCTGCAGCCCTCCCTGTGCACAGGGCCCATTGGTGCAGTGTGGCGGTGCCTGTGCTGCGTGACTGCACCCAGCCAGTGTGCCCTATAGCCTTCTCTGTCTACACGGCCATTGGTACAGCGTGGTGGCGCCTGCAGGCAGCATGGCCCGTAGGGGTGGGTGGGAAGCCTGGGGCGGATTGAAAAGCTGCTTCTCATTGCACACTCTTCTGTTCCAGGGCATCAACGGATCCCAGCTCTGGGACACAGTGTTTGCCGTCCAAGCCTTCCTGGAGGTAATGTTTGCTGTTGTGCCAGCCTGCTGGGCTGCCCCCCAAGGGACGTGGGTCTCAGACAGGCACCATCCTGCACTTTCCTCGGTGCCATGGCTCTTGGCCTGCTCCTACAGTGTACGCTCAACAGCAACACTAGAGAGAGGCTTCGACAGCCTCGGGTGTCAAGAGCAGACGGAGCTGTGACGATCGTCGAGTCTGACCCCCTGCAGAGCACAGGCCAGAGAATGTCCCCCTGAGCTCCCTGCGCTGAGCCGGTAACTGGTGGTGCAGCCAGAGCGCAGCTCTTAGAGAGAGCCCTGCAGGCTTGCGATCCCAGCGCGCTCCGAATGCAGGCTAAGGGGCAGAACAGCTAGTGCCCCGTAGCGTTGGGTGGATGCACCTGTGTACAAAGGCAGGTGTGTGCAGGTTTGCAGGTGGACTGGCCTTTGAACGCTGGGTGCGAGGTGTCACTGGAGGAAGGCTAGAATGGCACGGGGCTCTGCACATGTCCCCTGTAGTAACACCCGGAGATGAGCAGCACTGTCACGCCGCTTGGGAACCTGCACTTGGCCAGCTGCAGGCGTGGAGCTGGCAGGCGCGTAGGGAATAGCCGCTATAGCTGTTCTATAGCATGTGGCATGCTGCCAGTGATGGCCCCTGAAAATACTGTCCTAACCCCCGTCAGGTGCAAGCACGTGGCCCCACGGTACTGGTGGGTAGGCGCTGAAATGCACATGGGCAGGGACCAAGGAGAGTTCCTGTTACCTCTTCCCCGCATACGCTGTGTTCGCTTTGGGATACTGGTACGAAGATGGGCCATATCGCACCTGCCGTGGTAAAACCTGCCCAGAGCCCAGCGCTGCTCGGAGCCAGCAGCAGTGTTGGAATATAGAGACTGGGGTTTGACCGCTCTGAGCGAGCGATGGAGATGTGTTGCTTGGTGTAGCTCCAGCATCGGGCACTGCGATGCTGCTCCGCCAGTCGTTCAGAGCCTGAGAGTTCCTGTTCCTCGCTGTACCAGCCAGTGCGAGACGAGCCACCCCAGTGCAGATCTCGGGTGCCCCGGAGTCCCTGGCTGGCCAAAGTGCTGTATTTGATTCTTACCAGGGAGAGACCGTGCCTGGCACAGATTCCAGGAGATCTCTTCTAATTTGTGTGATGAAGTGGGACTGTTCTTAATGTTTCCTCTGAATACTGTGTGGGTGCCTCAGTTTCCCCTATGCATTTCTTAAGTCTCTAGGGGGTGAGATTGTTGCAGAGAAAAGGGCCAATGCACATAAATTAAATGGCCAACACTCTATCTCCTGGCAACTACTGGCTGGAGCCCTTTCCCCCTGTAAGGAGATAGCTAAAGGTGTTGGAGAACAAAGAGATCAGGTGACCTCCTGGCCGGAGAAAGGAACAAAGCCCAGAGGAGGAGGGGCTGGAGGGCTGAGTTAGTTAGTTTTGGAGCTAGCTGGGGAGGAGGAGTGAGTGCAGACGTGGGTGTCTGGCTCACTGCCCCCCAGGATGGATGGACCCAGCTGAGGAGTCCTGTTCTCTGTACCTACAAGCTCTGTTTTAGACCACGTTCCTGTCATCTAATAAACCTCTGTTTTACTGGCTGGTTAAGAGTCACGTCTGACTGCGAAGTGAGGGTGCAGGACCCTGTGGCTTCTCAAGGACCCCCCTAGGGCAGACTCGCTGTGGGAAGCGCACGGAGGGGCAGAGGATGCTGAATGCTCCAAAGATCAGACCGAGGAAGGTGGTAGCCGTGTGAGCTCCTTGCCCTGAAGACAGTCTGCTCACAAAGAGAAGACTTCACCAGAGTCCTGCCTGGCTTTGTAGGGAGCAGTTCCAGAGCATCGCCCGGGGACTCCATGACAATTTGTTTTTCCTGAAGAACTAAACTGATCACAGAACTGAGCAGTGACGTCTCTTTATTTTGTGTGTCTGCCTCCTTGTCTAGGCTGGTGCTCAGAACGACCCGGCATTCGCTTCCTGTCTGAGACGGGCCCATGAGTTCCTCAAAATCACCCAGGTGAGCACTGAGTTGGGGTCACAGATGTGGGGAGTCAGCATTGACTCTGGTAAGACTGCAGTGTCCTGCGTAGCTTCTCGGCATCCAGCCATGCAGCTCATCCCCTTCATGCGCTGTAGTCATAGGCGCGGGAACTAGGGGGATGGGGTGCTGCAGCACCCCGAGGTTTCACTGTGAAACGTTTGCTGGCGCTGTTAGAATGAAGCTAGCGTTATTTTGCAATTCTTGAGAATTCCAGAGATGTGCTGCACCCGTGTGGTGTGAGCAGGAATTGCATTTTTTCACATTGCATTTGAACACACAGGGTTTACAGTTTCATTAGCTGGCTTTCAGCATCCAGCGCCACTGGCCGTGGTAGGAGATACAGAGGAAAGGGGTTTGGTACCAGAACACGGTAGGGAGAGAGGCCCAGAGTCTCAAAGGTATTGAGGTGTCTAACTCCATTTGGGGCTGGGGGTCAGAGCCCAGGGGCATTTTAAAGCAGCGTGGCAGGGAGGTGAATGCTGTGGGTCCCACGGGCTAGCTCAGCTCAGGGGCTTTCGTTGTCTATCAAACGCACTAGTTTGCAAAGTCCTTTTTGTGAGCCCGTGTCGAATGTCTCTGGATCTGTAGGTTTCCTCCGTCTTACATTTCATGGGGCTTTTCTGTAGGGGCTGACCCAGCCAGGTTCTCTCTAGTTCCCCTGTTTCCAGAGCCCTGCCACTGTCCCACTGCAGCTCCGGTGAGAGTTCTCCCCACCCAGCTCTGGAGCCAGGGCTGCGAGTGCTGCAGGGCGCAGCGCGCTTGGCCTTGTGAATCAGAGTGTGCCTCACCTCTCTCAGGGAGGGAGACCCACCTGCCCTGGGACACAGCTGGCACATGGGCCTGGCTGACCCTGAGATTCCTGTGACGTCCCAGCACTGGTGCCGTTTCCCGGTGCTGCTCCACAGGCGCTAGAGGCAATGGGAGCACACGCATGAACCTCCACTGGTGTTCTCACCACCGCATCATCCAGGCCTGTTCTGAGCAGGGCTGCCTGGCCCAGGGATCAGACCCCACAGCCGTCTGCTCTCAGGCTGCCCTGTCCCTGGTGCTGGACCCAGCGTGGCAGGGCAGTTTCATGGGAAGCTTGGTGCGGACCCAGCCGCGGGGCCCTCTCTGGGCTCTGCGGGGGGTGAAGCACTGAAAACAAGTGGATGCACAGGGCCCTCTGCAGTCCGGCTAGGGGGAGAGCTCCAGGTGCCCTGTGTGCTGACACAGCCACCCCAGGGCAGCACTGGGGCGTACTGCAAAGGGTCAGCTGTGGAAGACCCTTCTGCTCATCCCCTCCCAGTGGTAGAGTCCAGGGCCAGCCTTGGCCCCAGCCTGATCCAGGGAGACGTGCCACGGACAAGCACCAATCCCAGCCTAGCCTCTGGCGACCAGACTGCGGCAGCGCAGACAGGAGTGCTCTGTGGGCACGGCTGGCCTTGATCCCATGGCCATCACCATAGCTGTGGGACCCCTGCCCTTTGCACTGCTCTGCTCTTGCAGTGGGGCCTATAGGGCCTGCAGCCAGGCTGCACCTGCCGTTCCTCCTCACTGGCGCTCCTCGTATCTCCTGCAGATTCTGGATAACCCGCCCGACTACCAGAAGTACTATCGCCAGATGAGCAAGGTACAGCTGGCCACGGGCCTGGATTTCCCTGGGTTGATTCTCCCCTGTTGTTCCATGTTTGTTCCTCACATGTCCGGCTGCCCCTAGCTCTGGGCTGCTCGCGGGGCAGGGAACGAACCTTTTAGACTCAAAGTGGATCTATCCTGTGATAGTGTCAGAGGGAGGCTCTGGCCGCAGAGCGACTCTCTGGTGTCCGGAGGAGTCTGCGGCCGTGACTGAGATCCCAGGTGCCGAGGGGCTGGCAGTGAGACAGGCTCAGCTTGCTTGGAAGAAGGGCACGAGCTGGCGTTTACCTGGCAGTGCCCGGGGCATGGGAAGCAGAACAGCAGTTGGCTTGGTGTCTGCATATGGGGGCAGGGCTTGGCCAATACACATCGCATCAGCGGAGGAGGGGCTCTGTAAGCTGAGGCCAATGGCCGTGGGTCTGGGGTGGCCATCAGGCCAGTTGCCATGGAAGGAGATGTGGCACAATCCCACTAAGGCCTGTTTGTGGTGGGGCTGGGCAGCGTTGTTTTCTCCAGTATGGTATTTTTTGGTGGGGGAGGCAGCCTCACCTGGGTAATTATGAGGGTCCCGTGTAACAGGCAAAGTGCAGCCAGACACAGCGCGAGCTCCTGCCCCCAGGCTCTGCCACGGCACTGCCATCCTGGGCTGCAGCCCCCGCTATGCCAGCTCTAGGCCCCACCTGCCCCAGGGCCTCCCGTTGCGCCCAGCTGCTCGGTGAATGTGTCTGGACACCTGCCCACGGCACGGGCTGGATTTCACCCACCATTGGCACTTTGCTTGGGGCCCAGACTTGGGTTTGGTTCCAGCCTCCAGCATGAAAGCTATTGCAGTAGTTCCTGGTGCCACCTCGCTGTTAAGGAGAGACTCCCCTGTCTCTCCAACCTCCTGCTGGACTCAAAGTGGGGGATGGTTGCCAGCGTTCTCTCCCCATTTCGTGTGCACAAGCGGAGCTGTAATGCGGGGTTGGGTGAGGGGGCTCCACCTTCCCTTGGGCAGGGCAGAGCCTGGCGGGGGAGTTTCCCTCGCTCTCCCTGCTCCTGGGGCTGAGTGCTGGTGCCTGACTCCCCAGGGCGGATTCCCCTTCAGCACCCGTGACTGCGGCTGGATCGTGGCTGACTGCACTGCGGAGGGGCTGAAATCGGTGATGCTGCTGCAGGAGAAGTGTCCCTTCATAGCAGAGCACGTCCCCACGGGGCGCCTCTTTGACGCTGTGAATGTGGTAAGAGGCGGCGGAGGCCCGGTTGGGGGAGAACCCCAGAGTCAGTGCCACGTATCTCAGAACAGCTTAAAACAAAATGGCTTCTGGGTGGGGGATGTTCTCCCTCTGTGGGCCTTGGCCGTCCTGTGACTGGGCATACGGCCTGCAGGGCGTGAGCCTGGGATCACGTCTGGATGTGAGCTGGGCCCGGCTGGCATGAACCCCAGGAGGAGCCCAGGCAGGGCTGTTAGTGCAGCGCCTCTCGCTGCCAATGGGTGTCGCTCATGAGTCCCGAGTTGGGAGCAGCACGTGCAGCCTGACAGGACAGGACAGATTGGCCTGTGTGCGGGAGAGAGCTCAGAGCTGTTCTGTCCCTGCAAGGGCGCGTGGAGGGACAGCGAAGCACCTTTCTCCGGCGGGTAGTCTGCTCACAGCACGGACACCCTGTGCAGGGAGCTCATTCGCCCAAGTCTTGGGGAGCAGAAGCGAATATCCCGAGCTGGCTCCAGGGCCTTGGAGACCAGGCAGCTGTTCCATGGGGAGGATAAAAGTGCCTCTGGCTCTGGCCAGCTCCTAGCAAAAGGGAAGGGGGAAAAGAGGGAAGAAATGAGGCCTCATTCAGCACAAAATTGAGATGTTGAGAATAAAATCAGGGAGCCAAAGGACATGAGAGAGAAAAAATCTTGAATTGCCTGTGCACCAGTGCTCAGGGCCAGGGTGACAGACAAGAGGAATTGCTTATCTATGAGCAATGTGATCTAGCTGGCACTACTGAAACCTGCTGGGACAAGTCCCACCATTGGAATGTTAAAATCAATGGCTATGGCCATTTAGCAAAGATCCAGTGGGCAAAAGGGGAGGGAAAGTGGCATCTCCATCAAAAATGGCATCACCTGTTCTGAGTCACTGATAACTCGGAAGACAATGATCTCGAATACTAATAGATCAATGTTCTAATAGACGGAGCACAAGTCGGTATTTGCTACAAACCCCAAATCACATGAGGGGCCAGGATGACCGGCCCCTTATGCACCTATCTACTGTGTGTAGAGAAAAAAGCTGTGTGATCATGGGGGACTTCGGTCAGAGTGACACACGCTGGAGGGCTCATGCAGCCAGGACCAAAACCTCCTTGGGATTTTGAAATCTCATTGATGACAGTTTCCTAACTCAAAAAGTGCTGCTACCGAGACAAGAGAATTCTGTATTGGACCTCGTCTTGACAGATAAAGAAGAACTGATCACACAACTAAAAATTAATGGAAGCTTAGGTAAAGTAATCCTAATTTGATCACATGAGTAATGTGCAAGCAGAATAAAGTCCAGACCAAAGGCATATATACTTGGTACTTTAAAAGGACCAATCTCATAAAGCAAAACAACTATGACCCTGTCATAAGTTTCACCCCACTCTGAACTTTAGGATATAGATGTGGGGGCCTGCATGAGAACCCCTAAGCTTAATTACCAGCTTAAATCAGTATGCTGCCACCACCAAATCGTTTAAACAATGTTTATGAGTCATTTGGGAACTCTGTCTTCCCCCCAAAATATCTCCCTCCCAAGTACTATAACCCTTCCCTGGGTAGCCTTGAGACTTCCCCACCAATTTCCTGGATCTTAAAACAAGGAAAAATCAATCAGATTCTTAAAAAGAAGACTTTTAATTAAAGAAAAGGGGTGAAAGGAATACCTCGGTGAGATTAGCATGCAAGCTACTCTCACAGACAACAGATTCAAAACACAGAGGATGTTCCTCTGGGCAAAAACCTTAGTTACACAAAAGAAAAGCCAATTTGATTATTCCTCTATGCAAAAAGAAAAAGTCACAAAAGGAAATAAACATAACCTAATTCATTCCTTCTCTAATACTCACTACCCTGGTTGATTCCTGGATCTTTTCACTCCAGCACAGAACTTAATGAATAGAACAAAGGAAAAAATTTCCCTCCTTCCTCTTGAAAAATCTTGTCCCCACATTGGTCCGCACCTCTGGTCAGGTGTCCGCTAGGCTAGGTGAACTTCTTAACCCTTTACAGATAAAAGAGGCATTAACCCTTAACTGTCTGTTTATGACAGACCCAAATCAGCTGGGAGGAAGAATTTAATCAGAGAAAATGTGGTTGATAACTGGGAATTGTTTAAGAACAATTGGATGCCCCAAAAGCTACAATCCCACAATCAAGGAAGAAGGCGGTAGTGGATAACGAAAGACCTGGATTAGAGGAGAAGTGAGGGCACCTATAAAAATAAGAAAACAATATATAACAAATGGCAGAAAAGGGAAGTTGAAATCGGAAGCTAAGAACTGTAGATGATGGATGCGGGAAACAAAGGGGCACAAGAAGAAATCTATGGCCTGCAGAGTTAAGGACAATAAGGAGTTTTTTAAGATATTAAGAACAAAAGAATCCTGACAGTGGTATTGGTCCATTACTAGATGAAAATGATAGAATTATCAGTAATAATGCAAAACAAAGCAGAAGTGTTCAATAAATATTTTTTATCTGTATTTGGGGAAAAGCCAGATGGTGTAGTCATATCATATGATGATGCTCTTTACATTCCACTAGTATCTCTGGAGGGTGTTAAACAGCAGAAACTAAAGTTAGACATTTTAAAATCAGCAGGTCCAGATAACTTGTATCCAAGAGTTTTAAAAGAGCTGGCTGAGAAGCTCACTGGACTGTAAATGTTGATTTTTCAATAAGCCTTGGAACATTGAGGACGTTCCAAAAGGCCGAAAAAAAATTAATGTTGTGCCAGTATTTGAAAAGGGTAAATAAAATGTTCAAGGTAATTATAGGTCGGTCAGTCTGACATCAATCCCTGGCAAGATAATGGAGCAGCTAAGGAACTCCATTAATAAAAAATTAAAGGAGGGTAATATAATAAATGCCAGTTGCCATTGAGAATAAAATTAGAATAATAAAAATTATTTATGGAAAATAGGTCCTGTCCAGTTTGGTTGATAAAGGTAATAATGTTGATATAAGACTTAGACTTTTGTAAGATGTTTAACATGGCACCTCACAAAATTTGGTGAAAACACTAGAGCAATAGAAAATTAACCTGGCAAACATTAAATGGATTAAAAGCTGGCTAACGGATGGATTTCCAAATATAATGTAAACAGGGGATTGGAACCAAGCGGTGTGTTTCTAGAGGTGTGTCGCGGGGATCAGTTTCTTAGCCCTTGCTGTTTAATACTTTTATTAGGGCTGTCCGTTAACTGCGATTAATCCACATGATTAACTAAAAAAAATTAATCGTGATTAAAAAAAATAATTGCAGTTTTAATCGTAATGTTGAACAATAGAATACCAATTGAAATTTATGAAATATTTTTGGATGTTTTTCTACATTTTCAAATATATCAATTTCAATTACAACACAGAATACAAAGTGTACAGTGCTCACTTTATATTTATTTTTTATTATAAATATTTGCACTGTAAAAATGATAAAAAGAAATAGTATTTTTCAATTCATCTCATACAAGTCCTGTAATGCAATCTCTTTATCATGAAAGTGCAATTTACACATTTCGATTTGTTTTGTTACATAACTGCACTCAAAACCAAAACAATGTAAAACTTTAGAGCCTACAAGTCGACTCCGTCCTACTTCTTGTTCAGCCAATCGCTAAGAGAAACAAGTTTATTTACATTTATGGGAGATTATGCTGCCTGCTTCTTATTTTACAGTGTCACCTGAATGTGAGAACAGGTATTCGCATGGCACTTTTCTAGCCGGCATTGCAAGGTAATTATGTGCCAGATATGCTTCATGCTTCGGCCACCATTCCAGAGGACATTCTTCCGTGCTGATGATGCTCATTAAAAAAAGAACACATTAATTACATTTGTGACTGAACTCTTTGGGGGAGTATGTCTCCTGCTCTGTGTTTTACCCGCATTCTGCCCTATATTTCATGTTATGGCAGTCTTGGATGATGACCCAGCACATGTTCATTTTAAGAACACTTTCACTGCAGATTTCACAAAACACAAAGAAGGTACCAGTGTGAGATTTCTAAAGATTGCTACAGCACTTGACCCAAGGTTTAAGAATCTGAAGTGCCTTCCAAAATCTTAGAGGGACGAGGTGTGATGCATGCTTTCAGAAGTCTTAAAAGAGCAACACTCTTATGTGGAAACTACAGAACCCGAACCACCAAAAAAGAAATCAATCTTCTGCTGGTGGCATCTGACTCAGATTATGAAAATGAACATGCGTCGGTCTGCTCTGCTTTGGATCATTATTGAACAGAACCCGTCATCAGCATGGAACCTCTGGAATGGTGGTTGAAGCATGAAGGGACATGAATCTTTAGTGCATCTGGCATGTAAATATCTTGCGACGCCAGCTACAACAGTGCCATGCAAACGTTTGTTCTCACTTTCAGGTGCCATGGTAAACAAGAAGCGGGCAGTATTATCTCCTGCAAATTGTAACCAAACTTGTTTGTCTGAGTGATTGGCTGAACAAGAAATAGGACTGAATGGACTTGTAGGCGCTAAAGTTTTACATGTTTATTTTTGAATAAAGTTTTTTTGTACATAATTCTACATTGGTAAGTTCAACATTCACGATAAAGAGATTGCACTATTAGATGAATTGAAAAATGCTATTTCTTTTGTTTTTACAGTGCAAATATTTGTAATAAAAATAAATATAAAGTGAGCACTATACACTTTGTATTCTGTGTTGTAATTGAAATCAATATATTTGAAAATGCAGAAGACATCAAAAATATTTAAATAAATGGTATTCTATTATTGTTTAACAGCATGATCAATCGTACAATTAAACACGATTAACTTTTTTAATCGCACGATTAATCGTGATTACGTTTTTTAATTGCTTGACAGCTCTAATTTTTATAAGTGACCTGGCAGAGGACATAAAATCATCACTGATAAAATTTGCAGATGACACATAGATTGGGGGGGGGGTGAATAATGAAGAGGACAGGTCACTGATTCAGAGCGATATGGATCACTTAGTAAGCTGGGTGAAAGCAAACACTATGCATTTTAATATGGTTAAATGTATACATCTGGGAACAAAGACTACAGGCCATACTTACAGGATGGGGGACTCTATCCTGGGAAGCAGGGACTCTGAAAAAGATTTGGGGGTCTTGCTGAAGAATTAGTTGAACAGGAGTTCCCAGTGCCAAAAGGGCTAATAAGCAGGTGAATCTCAAGTAGGAGCAGAGAGGTTATTTTACCTCTGCATTTGGCACTGGTGTGACCGCTGCTGGAATCCCGTGCCCAGTTCTAGTGCCCACACGTCAAGAAGGATGTTGATAAACTGGGGAGGGGTCAGAGAAGAGCCACAAGAATGATTAAGATTAGAAGACCTGCCCTATAGTGAAAAACTCAAGGAGGTCAAGCTGTGTAGCTTAACATAGAATCATAGAATATCAGGGTTGGAAGGGACCTCAGGAGGTATCTAGTCCAACCCCCTGCTCAAAGCAGGACCAATCCCCAACTACATCATCCCAGCCAGGGCTTTGCCAAGCCACCTCCCTAGGTAACCCACCACCTCCACCACCTCCCTGGGTAACCCATTCCAGTGCTTCACCACCCTCCTACTGAGACAGTTTTTCCTAATATCCAACCTAAACCTTCCCCACTGCAAATTGAGACCATTACTCCTTGTTCTGTCAACATGAAGGTTAAGGGGTGACTTGATTCCAGTCTATAAGTACCTACATGGGGAAACAAATATTTAATAATGGGATGTTTGGTCTAGCACAGAAAGGTCTAACACAATTCAATGGCTGGAAGCTGAAGCCAGACATATTGAGACTGGAAAGAGAGAGGGTATTTAACATTTGGAACAACTCCTCAAGGGTCGTGGTGGATTCGCCATCACTGGCCATTTTTAAATCAAGATTGGCTGTTTTTTAGAAGATCTGCGGTCGTTGGAAAAGAGTTACTTTGTGGCAGGTCTCTGGCCTGTGCTGGGCAGGTCAGGCCAGCCCTTCTGGCCTCGGGATCGAGGGTTCTGGAGAGGGATGGCGGTCAGGGGTGGTGGGGCTGGATTTGTAGCAGGGGGTGAACAAGACTGGTTTGGATCGTCAATCTCTTCCCTTCCCTGTCCGGGCAGTTGCTGAGCATGAGGAATCCTGACGGAGGCTTCGCGACGTATGAAACCAAGCGGGGGGGGCGGCTGCTGGAGCTCCTGAACCCCTCGGAGGTGTTCGGTAAGGGCAGGTGCTCTGGGCTTCTCCCCAGCTATTGTCACGCGCACCGTGAGGGGAGGCAGAGCCAGGTCTGCTGGGCGTGGTGCCCAAGGCAGGCTCGGGGGGTCTCGGTGCAGTCACACAGTTAGTGCCCCTCCCCAGAGACAGCCACGAGTCCCCGTTTGATGGGGATCCTCGTTGCTCTTTCTCCTGTCTGGCAGGTGACATCATGATAGACTACTGCTACGTGGAGTGCACGTCGGCCGTCGTGCAGGCGCTGAAGCACTTCCACGAGGCCTTCCCCGAGCACCGGGCCCAGGAAGTCAGGTAACGGAGGGGAGCGCCGAACCGTCCGTTCAGAGCTTGCACCCTGGGGAGGTCAGTAAGTGGGGCCTGCTGGGATGAACCTGGCGCAGGCCCCATCTGTACGCTCTGACCCGCAGGGCAGATCCTGCCGCCCACACAGCTCCGCGAACGAACCCGGTAACCGAACATGGCAGCTGCTGTCCCAGTGCAGTGGGGGGCACCCTCCTTTCCTAGCTACCCTTTGAGAACAGCCCGCCTGAGTACATCCGCTTCCTGTGTGAGGCCAAAGGGCCACCCGGCATCAAGCAGGGCCCTGGGGGCACAGACCAGGATGTGTTTCATCCGCAGACCGGCTGGGAAGGCACCGGCAAATGTCCCGGGGTGGAGATCCTGTCTCCATCTGAGCCCCCAGGGGCCATGGTCAGCAGCTGCACAGGGGCTGTGGAGGCTCAGTCCACCTTGCAGCTTAAGGCCCTCGAGTGACTCTTTTAATAGGGGCTGGGCCCCCACTTCTCAGAGGGGATTCGAGCTCCCAAGGAGCCCCTGGGTCGGGCTGGCAGGAGGATGGACGCTGCACACTAAGGAACCCCCTCTCCTCCTGTCTAGAGAGACGCTGCGCAAGGGCCTGGAGTACTGCCGCAGGGTGCAGAGAGCTGACGGCTCGTGGGAAGGGTGAGTGGCCGCGTGCACTGCTGGTGCAGCAAACTCCACCCTGCTCAGGGCAGGGGGTGGCTGGGGTGAGGAGAGAGGTGCTGGTACCTGCACTCTTGGGCAACCCTCTCTCCCCTTTACCTCCAGGTGTGCCAGTGTCCGGGGGAGGGGGTGGGGGGCTGGCTCAGGGAGCCCACAGCAGTCCGGCCTGTTACAGTCGTGTCTAGGGCCCCCTGCAGACCAGTGCCTGTGGCGCAGGGTGCTCCCAGTGAGTGACTAACCCCCTTAGCTTGCGGACTAGAGACAAGCCAGACGCAGCGACGTGGGATGGGATGCGACTCCTAGCCCGTGTGTGTGCGACAGCTCCAGTAAAGGCTCAGCGTAGCCTGAGGCGACGGGACCCTTCCCAGGTCTGCGGTGGGGAGGGACTGTACTGAGAGGCGGGGACTTCCCAGGCCTGTCTGTGGCACGGGGGGCCGGTGGTGTTAGACCCGCAGAGCGTTCTGCGCTGCCTGACGCTGCCGCTCTCCTCCCATCAGGAGCTGGGGCGTGTGCTTTACCTACGGCACCTGGTTCGGACTGGAGGCCTTGGCCTGTCTGCAGCACACCTACCAGAACGGGTGAGTGTGGGAATCCGGCGTGTGGCTCCCTGGCTGCCACGGCCTGCAGGGCATGGCCTGGAGTGGCTGGCGCTATCCCTCGAGCACGGGAGGTGCTGCATCACTCCGCTGAGGGAGGAGCTTGTTCAAACCCAGAGCAGCCTTCCCCTCCAGGCATTGGGTCAGGCTCCTCTGTCCTCCCGTCCCGTGCTCACTGAGTGTCACAGCCCCCTGGGGCCCTGTCCCCAGCCCGTGGCCCCCTCACTCCAGCTTGCTGGCCGCTCGCAGCTGGGGGCTCTGGTGTTCAGAGCCAGGTTGGGCACTCACCAGAGGAAGCTCGCCTGCCCTAGGCTGCTGCTCCCACCCCCGGGGGCCAAGGCGCATCTCGGAGACCCCGGCTCCTGCGAGAGCCTCCCTGCCCCAGCTTCACACTGTCTCCTGCCCCCACCTGCTCCGCCAGCCCCTTCCCCAAAGCCCCACGAGGCTGCCCTGGCTTAGTCCCTTTGCTCTGCCTCGTCCCTTTAGAGCCGCATGCAGGGAGGTGGCCCAGGCCTGCCAGTTCCTGGTCTCCAAGCAGATGGAGGATGGTGGCTGGGGAGAGGACTTTGAGTCCTGCAAGCAGCGCAGATACGTGCAGAGCCCCACCTCCCAGATCCACAACACCTGCTGGGCCCTGCTGGGGCTCATGGCCGTCAGGTAGGAGAACCGACGCCGCTTCTCACGTCAGAACATCATCCTCTTCACCTGCATTCACAGAGCACAGCCCTGCCAAGGACCTCGGCACCGGGGCGCTGGCGTTGAAGCCTTCATTCGCGCCATGCCTGCCCCCTGCTGTGCACTGCGTGTCCTCACCTGGGCTAGCCCAGAGCACACGCCCCAGCCCGTGCTGAGAGGGGTTAGCCAGTGACTGCTCCAGTCCACGGGCTGGCGCTTGGTGCCCGTCGTCACGCCACCAGCTCTCCTACAGCGAGCGTCTGGGCTCCGTAAGGCAGCAGCACGGCCCAGAGCTGCCACCCCAGCCTTAATAAATAATAATAATATATGGAGATATACCTATCTCATAGAGCTGGAAGGGACCCTGAAAGCTCATCGAGTCCAGCCCCCTGCCTTCACTAGCAGGACCAAGTACTGATTTTGCCCCAGATCCCTAAGTGGCCTCCTCAAGGATTGAACTCACAACCCTGGGTTTAGCAGGCCAATGCTCAAACCCCTGAGCTGTCCCTGTGCTGGGCACTGCAGGATGTGGCCGCTGTCGCTGGCCTGGCTTGAACACCTGGTGCTTCCTCACCTGCTTGGCTGCCCGGGGCCTTTGGTGCCCACCGAGCCGGCCTGTGAATGACACAGAGGTGGGGGGGGGGTGGCCATAGTGTGAGTGCTGGGGACTAGTGGGGAGAGGAGAAGAGTTTTCCTGTCCCCGCTGCGGTGCCGGGGAGGGAGAGGAGAGCTCCGGCTGCGGCTGCACATGGCGGGGGTGGGGGGCTAGCATGCTATTCGGAGTCAGCTCCACTGACCTCTGCCCCTTCTCTCTGCAGATACCCGGACGTAGGGGTGCTGGAAAAGGGGATCAAGGTTTTGATTGACAAGCAGCTGCCCAATGGGGACTGGCCTCAGGTATGCAGCTCCTCACTGCTCTCTGTAATGTGTCCAGCCCCTGTCACTGCAGGCATTTCAGCCAGCTCCTCTCCCTCTCATCCCTCCCAGCCGGGGGAGATGCAGGCCGATGGCTCAAGGGGTTTTGCTGGGAGCTGTCTGTGAGGGGGAATCGCTGGCTGAGGATGGCTCCGTGGAAGAGCTGAGCTTTGCATTTCGTTCCGTCATGTGGCAGTGAGTTCCACAGTCCGGTCCAGCTCCAGGGAGAGGTCTGCCTTCTGTATTGAAAAGCCTCCCTGTCTGGGTGAGCTGCTGGAATGCAGCTGTCAGGAGAAGTCGTGGTCGCAGGAGAAGGGACGATCTCCCTGGTGGAGAAGGTTTGAACAGCAGCTGGAGCCCTTGTCTGGGACTCTGTGAAAGGGGAGCCGGAGCAGGGAGCAGGTACTGGGGTGACCTGTGCGGCATGTTGAACCAGCCGGAGCTGTTCAGGACCTGTCGGTCCACCCCTAGCTGCACTGAGCCTTAGATCTCACAGAGAGGTGGGGGGGCCGGGATACACTCTGGGTGAGGCCGGCTTCTGATCAGTGCAGGCTGAGGCGATGAGGTGAGGGGGCTTTCGCTGTCATGGTTACTTGGGGATCCGGGCACCATGCAGGGCCCAAAGCAGCCCAAGGCTGCAGAGCGGTGAAATGCTTCGGGAGCAGACGCCCTCGGCAGTGGGAGCGTTCCAGATGAGGCAGGGTCTCTGGGTGACCTCCCTCCTCTCCCCACCACGCTGCCCCCGGGCTCCGCTTTGCCAGCGGTCTGTCATCTCCCTGCTGTTCACGCTGGCAAACTAAAGAGCGCCCCAAGCCAACCCTGTGTGCCCTGCCTTCCCCTGCCAGCGCTCACCCTCTGCGCCATTGCAGGGTTTGCTGCTTTGTGCACATGGAAGTAGCCTGTCAAATCCCTGGACACGGATCCGTTTTGCGTCCCAGCAGCTCACCGTCCCGCAGGGCGCCCTGGGTGCAAGGACTGTGGGCAGGACGAGGCTTCTTCTATATATCTCTAGGGTATTTCCCCTTGGCTCGGGCCGCGTGGCTTTGTGTGACCCCACCTGACCCTTCCCAGGGCCCTGTGCCCTCGGGTAGCAGAGCCCTGGATCCAGCTGGAATGAGGAACAGGGCAGGGCTCATCACTGAACCCTGTTGTTCAGCGGCTGGAGGCGTATGGGGAGATGCAGGCACGGCGTGTTAAGCGGGTGGGAGTGGATGGGCCGGTGGCTGCAGGGAAGCCCTGGGAGGTGGGGAGGTCTGACTGCCTGATTCTGGCACCGGTTGCCTACTGGCCTCGGCCCCAGCACACATGAGAGCAACCCAAGGCCTGCTTTAGTACAATCCCATCCAGCAGCGTGCTCCATCCGTGCCACGACCACGCCACGTGCTAGAGGCTGCATGTGCCTCTTAACGCTGGCTCTGTGCCAGGCAGGGCAATCCCCACCTGGGCACTGGTGGCCAATGTCTGGCCCCAGGGGCCACCAGAGCAGGGTGGGGAGCCTGGCCCTGTGTGTGTGCGGTGTCATGTCTCAGCGGGAGAGAGCAGGGAGTGTATCCATGTGCCGGGACATGTGGGAAACATGGGTGCATCAGTCATAACGTGTGTGCTTGGCACAGTACCCGCAACAGGCCTGTGAGAGGGCAAAGGGCTTGTGGGACCTCCTGCAGGAGCACCCCTTGCTCGCGAGCGCCCTGCCAATCCTGCCTCTTTCTGTCTCTCTCCCCTCGCAGGAGAACATCTCTGGGGTGTTCAACAAGTCCTGTGCAATCAGCTACACCTCCTACCGCAACGTCTTCCCCATCTGGGCCCTTGGGCGCTTTGCACGCCTGCACCCCGGCAGCGCCCTTGCTGGAAAGCTGCAGCCCAGGTCCTTGCACAGCGAAGAGGAGATCCTGGCTGGAGGGAAGCGGGATGGGGTTCTGTCAGGGTCCCCCTTTGCCTGAGCCTGGGCCCTGCCCATGCCCCATGGCAGGCCTGCAGCCTCAGTGACACCCTAGCTGGATTTGCTTGGCTACAAGGCTGTTTACGGGAGACTGGCAGGCCCTGGCGCTGTGTCGTGGTCCATGAGGACTCTGCACACTGATTCTAGCTCCGGGCCTACGTGTGGGCTTGGAGGGGGCAGCAAGTGTGTGGGCACTGGCTGGCTTATAGTCAAACATGCTGTATGTCTGGGGCTTGGCTTGAATGGATCCCTCTTCCCGGACCCATTGTGTAAAAGGCTGTGTGTCTGCAGGTGAACGCTGCTGCGCAGGACAGGCTGCTGTGGTGTGACAAAGTGGGAATGTTCTTAATGTTTTCTCTGAATGCTGTGTGGGTGTCTCAGTTTCCCCTATGCCTTTCTAGGTGGGGGGGGATCAGGGTGTGTGATTGTTGCAGAGCCCTTGAGGGCAGGGGTGTGCAGGGATCTGCACAGAGAACGGCCAACACCCTGTCTCCTGGCAACTGATGGCCTGGGCCCCTCCCCTGCAAAGGTGCCAACTGAAGGTGTTATAGAACAAAGAGATCAGGTGACCTCCTGGCCCAGGAAAAAGACAAAAGCCAGAGAGGAAGGGCTGGAGGGGTTTTCAGTCTGGAGCTGGCTGGGGAAATGGAGGAAGGCCCAGACGGGGCTCTGGGCTCCCTGCCTCCCCAAGATGGACCTGACTGAGGGGTCCTGGTCTCTGTACCTACAAGCTCTGTTTTCGACCATGCTCCTGTTGTCTAATAAACCTACTGTTTTACTCGCTGGCTGAGAGTCACGTCTGACTGCCGAGTTGGGGTGTAGGACCCTCTGGCTTCCCCAGGAGCCCCACCTGGGCGGACTCGTTGTGGGAAGCGCACGGTGCCGAAGGGGATGCTGAATGCTCCGAGGCCAGACCCAGGAAGGCCGAAGCTGTGTAAGCTTCTTGCCCTGGAGACAGTCTGCTCCCAAAGAGGAGGCTCCCCCAGAGTCCTGACTGGCTTCGTAGGGAGCAGTTCCAGAGCATCGCCCGGTGACTCCGTGACATGGGGGGTGGGGCCTAACCATATGACCTTGAGCATGTCTGCACTTCAAGCTGGAGGAGACACGCCAGCGCTCACTGAGATCGAGTTCGGGCGCTAACCCACGGGTTCCCAAACCTGTTTCCCTGCGGCCCGCCTGTGCAGCTGCCATGGCGCTGCGCCCACTAGTAACACTGCTTGAGGAGACGATTAACTTTAATTACTACATCCATATACACTAGAACACTAGAAACCACGTCCTTGGTTCCTTTTCCTGGTCATCTAAGCAGGGGTAATGAGAGAAATCCCTAGCCGCACTCACTCAAAGAAATGCTTCAAGGTCTTTGAAACCAAACAGTTTTAGTAAAGCTCCACTTTAAAAAATGTGGAGAGCAAAATGTGTTCACACAGGGAAAACACAATTTGGTATACAACTGAACAATAAGCAACACAACAACGGTAACACAACTGTTGAATAATAACACAATGTGTTTTTTGATTTTAAAACAAAACAGTTGGCCAGCTTAGCCCACGATATTGTGTTTTCTATATTTTAGTGTAAAAGCTGGGTCTTTACTTATGGTGTGTAAGTAAAGACCCAGCCCAGCTCTCTACTAGTTAGGTCAAATATTGTAAATAAAAATATAAAATAACTTACAGACCAGGAGTCTTCCTAATGGCACAGGTGTGCCTGCTTCTCCTTGCACTTTTTTTCCATCTGGGGACATATATGAGCAAGACTCAACCTGATCTCATCTTCAATTTTCAGCCTTTCAGCCAACTCAGGGTGCAGGGAAGGGGGTGGCTATGGACTGTGTGCGGGCAGTGGGTAGCTGAGGGTGCAGGGAAGGGGTGGCTAGGGGCTGTGTGCGGGCAGTGGGTAGCTAAGGGTGCAGGGAAGGGGTGGCTAGGGGCTGTGTGCAGGCAGGGGGGTCGCTCAGGGTGCAGGCAGGGTGTAGCTAGGAGCTGTTCTGTGGCCCACAGCATGGAAACCCCTGCGCTACGGGCAGAGTTTATCTGCCACAGTGTGATCAGCGGGAGGGGCTGGGTGCTCTGAGTACAATCCTTCTGAGACTGTAGCAATGTACCCAGGACGCCCGCCTGCCTTCTCGCTCCTCGCACAGCCACGGTGCCCCAGCTCGGGTATGTCTCCTCCAGCTCATAGCATCGCTGTCCCCTTCGGACTTGCCCCGCCCCAGCTCCACGTATCAGATGGGGTACTTAGCAAAGGGGGCTTCCTGCTCCCTTCCTGGGGTGCTCTAGAGTTCTGACTTGTTGCCTGTGGCAATGTCGCTTGGTGCTGGGAGCTGCCTCCTCTGGACATGCTGCAGGGCTGTCTGCTGGAGCTCTGTATAACTAGCCTGGCACAGCCTTGTGCACATGCGCTGCCCCGGCCACGAGCTGCTGTCGGGCACAGGGGTGGAGCTGGTCCCCCAGTGAAAAAGCAGATACCCCATTCGCACTGGTGCTCTGCAACCCCCTGCTCTCCCACCTATGGCCAAATACTATACTACTAAGTTCTTCAGTCACTCTCAAAGCGCTTTACGCAGGAGGGCAGTGGCACTATTTGTGCTGTACAGCTTGGGAAATGGAGGCCACATGACTTGCCCTAGGTTACCCCATGGGTCAGCTAGGACCAGAACCCAGGTTGCCAGAGTCCCTAGCCAGTACCCTGTCCACTGGGCCACGCTGCAGGTTCTGTAAGTCAGGTTGTCTCCCTCCCACCTAACTGTATCCCTCAAGGGAGCAGGGTGGTGGCTAACCCGTGCGTCGTGCCCAGAGGCAGCCTGCTCGCTCTGTCCTTGAGACACACGGAGGAGAAGCTCCCGCAGGCACAGGCTGCCAGGGGTTCGGCTGAGCACGGAGGTATTTTTGGCATACTTTTCACCTTGAGGCAGCAGAGGCGTGTCAGTGAGGGGGAATGGCTGGCTGAGGATGGCTCCATGGAAGACGAACATACTAATTGCATGGCTGTGCTGACCGCCTGCGCTGGTGAGCTCTGGCCCTGGGAGAGCTCCTGTCCGATGTAGTATCTGGTATGAGGTGTGGGATCGCGCTGTGAACCAGTCCTATGCTCCGAGCATGGGACTGTGCTCCCACCCTCAGCAGTGTCGGGCAGCATGAACGATCTCGTCCCGTTGCTGCTCTTGAATACTTCCTAACCGTCAGGGTGGTTAAGCACTGGAATTAATCGCCCAGGGAGGTTGTGGAATCTCCATCATCGGGGATGTTTAAGAGCAGGTTAGACAAACACCTGTTAGGGATGGTCTAGATAATATAGTCCTGCCCTGAGTGCAGGGGACTAGACTAGACCTCTCGAAGTCCCTCCAGTCCAATGAGTCTATGACTGTGGGGAGTGTGATCTGGGGGGAGGGGAGACAGGGCCGACCTCTCCCCACTCTGCCAGCTGAACAGCGTTTGGGCACTGACCACGCTGCCCTCCTCAGAAAGGCTGCCAACCCTGAACCATCTAAAATCATGAGTCATCCCCCTGCCCCCGAAAGCCCCCATGAGATTGGCCCCCCCAAATCACGAGGCTTCTGAGAAAAGCTGACCCCATATTTATAGTCTGTCTCCTGAAGTGTCACGAGCCCCTAGGCTGCCCCGGTGTCTGAGACGGTTGAGTGAGTACAGCACTGTGGCCCCCGCTGCAGGAGCCCTCGCTAGCAGCCTGGGGACCGTGCTGTGCTAGGTGCTGTACGGACACAAGGGAAGCAGCAGTCCCCACCGTGCAGAGCTTAGACTCCAGAGCAGAGCGAAGGGGTGAGTTCGTCAGGTGCGAGCTGGTCCTGGCACTCCCCAGGCTCATCTCCCGGGGGGGCTCCCAGACTGCCACGAGACAGGCGGCTCCGGCCCAGCGGGGATGTAGCAGCTCGAGCAGCCGGCTGCTCTGTCTCCCCCTGCAGGAGGAGGAGGGGCTCACAGCCGAGGGCGGCTGTTGCAGAATCCAGAAGCAAACCCCCACCTGAAGTGTCAGGTGAGGCTGCACAGGGCGAGCTACCCCCGACGTGGATTTAGCCCTGGGGCCGCTCTAGGAGGGCAGCAACCCAGGCTCGGCGGTCGCTGGCCAGGGCCGGCTGTATCTCTGCTGCTGGTCCCCAGGCCAGGAGCCAGGGAGAGAGCCTGCTGCTCCGTTTCTCATTCAAGTAACAGCCCTGGCAATGCCCTGGGTGCTAACAAACCCTAAATGCACCCCTCAGCCCTGGGAATAGGGCCCCTGCCAAATGCCCCCCATGGAGAAGAGGGGAGGGGCTGACAATCTGAGCCCACGTCACCCCCCAGCAGGACTTGGGTCTAATCAGCAGATCGTGGCCCAGCCAGAGCCTCCATGAGCAAAACTGGCTGACGCGCAAGGAGACGTGGCCTTGGTTCCCCCTGGAATGGCTCTGTTACCACGCCGATGGCTGAGGCGGTTTCAATCAGCCCTGGTGACAGGACTGCCTGGATCCCCCCAGCCGGCTCCAGCCAGAGTGGCTCCAGCCCGGAGCAGCGTCGCCTTCTGGAAGAGGTGCGGACGTTCCCAGCACAGCTCGAGCAGGAGGTTTGGAAGATGCTGTGTGCCACGACCAGTCAGATTCCTACCAATGCTCTAGCCCCCGTCCATTCCCATTCACCTCGCGCTGCCCGTCCCTTAGCCCAGGGCGACCTGTAGGGCCAGCAGAGGGCTGAGACATAAGGCCCAGATCCTTGGCTGGTACAAACCAGCCTGCCCCCATTGAAGGCGTGGAGTGAACCTGTCTTATGCCAGCTGTGGGAGGATCTGGCCTGTAGCCATGTTGCTAATCAAGGGTGGGTGTAGCTCCCACCACACGTGAAAGCATCGAGCGTTGCCGTGCGGTACAGGAGCGTCCACATGCAACCGCCAGCGTGTCCTGGCTCTGCTCAGCCTGCAGTCGGTAGGAGATGCTGTGACAGACGCTGGGCAAGGAAAGGAAACGCCCTGTACCCTGCACCTGTCTGACGGAAATAGCCAGCCAGTCTGGCGGGTACCAGAGCGAAGTTGTGCCGGTTGTGCCTGGGTCTTCGTGCACTAACATTGTTTATACACCAAAAACACAGCGAGACACAAACATGAAGGTTTACGCGGAGCGAGAGGAACACAAGAGCACAGTTACGCAGAGAGAGGGTTACGTGCACACAAAGGGAGACAGAGAGGGCCATGCACCAACAGGGGTACACAAAGTGAGAGGGACACAATATACACAGGGTCACAGGGAGTGAGAGGGACACGTACACAATTACAGGGAGAGAGAGGGAGACGCACACACGCAGGGTCACAGGGACAATGTGGGACACACACACACAGTGTCTCGGAGAGAGAGAGAGACATGCACAGAAAAGGTGACAGGGAGAGAGAGAGAGACACATACACACACAGGGTCACGGAGAGAGAGAGACATGCACAGAAAAGGTGACAGGGAGAGAGAGAGACACACACACACACAGGGTCACGGAGAGAGAGAGACATGCACAGAAAAGGTGACAGGGAGAGAGAGAAAGAGAGACACACAGGGTCACAGAGAGAGAAGGAGATGCACAGAAAAGGTGACAGGGAGAGAGAGACACACACACACAGAGTCACAGAGAGAGAGGGAGACGCACACAGGGTCACAGTGAGAAAGAGGGACAAGCACAGAAAAGGTCACAGGGACAGAGATGGACGCACACACAGGGTCACAGAGAGGGAGACATACATGTACACACACAAGGTCACAGGGAGCGAGAGGGACACACACAAAGCGTCACAGGGAGCGAGAGGGACACACACAAAGCGTCACAGGGAGCGAGAGGGGGACACACACAAAGCGTCACAGGGAGCGAGAGGGACACACACACAAAGCGTCACAGGGAGTGAGAGGGGGACACACAAAGCGTCACAGGGAGCGAGAGGGACACACACACAAAGCATCACAGGGAGCGAGAGGGACACACACACAAAGCGTCACAGGGAGCGAGAGGGACACACACACAAAGCATCACAGGGTTGCCTTTGGCTTTAGAGTTGTGATCTTTCTCCTCTAGTCTGGGAAGCTCATTTCATTGTTTCCGGTGGGGCCAGAAACTGGTTCAAAGGGCTAGTATGTGTTTTGGCTCGTTGCATTGGGGTGCAGGAGGGGGCGCAGGGGTCAGGCTCTGGGAGGGAGTTTGGGTGGGTGCGGGCTCTGGGCTGGGGCAGGGGGTTGGGGTGTGGGAAGGGGTGAGGGGTGCAGGCTCTGGGAGGGAATTTGGGTGCGGGCTCTGGGCTGGGGTAGGGGGTTGGGGTGTGGGAAGGGGTGAGGGGTGCGGACTCTGGGAGGGAGTTTGGGTGGGTGCGGGCTCTGGGCTGGGGCAGGAGGTTGGGGTGTGGGAGGGGCCAGGGGGTGTCACTTACCTCGGGCAGTGTGACTCCCAAAGCAAGTGGCACACACACCCCTCTGGCAGCGGCTCCTAGGCAGGGGGCCAGGGGGTCTCTGTGCGTCACTGCCCGCAGGTGCCACCCCCGCAGCTCCCTTTGGCCACAGTTCCTGGCTAATGGGAGCTGTGAAGTCAGCGCTCGGGGTGGGGGCAATGCACGGAGATACCCCTCCCAGGGACCGCAGGGACATGCCGGCCGTTGCCAGGAGCAGCGCAGCAGGGAAGGAGGCAGTGTGGGCAGGGAGTTGCCTTAGCCCAGCTGTGCTGCTGCTGGCACGTCTCTGCGCGCCCCTTGGGGGGAGGGAGCAGTGGGTCTCCATGCGCTGCATGGGCCGGGGGCAGGGCGCAGAGCCACTTCCCCCCATCAGGGGCACACAGAGACGTGCCAGCAGCCGGCCGCTTCCGGGAGCAGCGTGGGGCCACGGGCACGGAATGCAGGCAGCCTGCCTGAGCCCTGCTGCGCCGCTGGCTGGGACTCGGGGGCAGGCTGTCAGATGAGATTTGTCCTGCATTTTGGGGGGCACCCTGTCATTGGGTGCTTTAAAGCGCCGCCGGAGCTCCGGCATCTGGGCTCGGGTGGGGACTTAAAGGGCCCTGTTCTCCTGCCACTGCGGTGATCCCCAGGCCCTTTGAATCACCGCTGGAGCTCTGCAGCGGCTGGAGCCCCAGGGCCTTTCAGTCTACCATCTGCAGACTGATGGGTTGGTAGAAAGGTTTAACCGAACCCTCAAGGCTATGATAAGTGTAAGCAGAGTCAGGATGAGCTCTACCCTGACATCTGGTGGTGAATTATGGCGAGGGTGGAAAAGAACTTCAGGGTCTGATCTTGTTTGCATAGGCACACCCACTCGCCTGGCATGAAACAACAGCAACTGAAAGTGGTTACTTTGGCTGGTGTGGGATCCCCAGTTTCTCTGTTATTGGGGCAGGAAGAATAAAGTTTTGTTATCCTGATCCTGTGAATCAAGGCCAGTGGAACTGTTGTATGACAGAAGGACTGAGTGAGTCCTTCACCATTACCTAAGTAGCACTTGCTTGACAAGGGGCATGGGTTACAAAACCCAGTGACTAGAGAGAGGATGGGTAGGGGTAGGGGTAGGGGTAGGGGTAGGGGTAGATGTAGATTCCTGGCTCTTTGAGCTGTGTGCCAAGTGTAGTACTTGATGGTATGGGCCCCTTCTGAGGGTTTGAAACACCAACTGTACTATCTCTTCTCTCCACTGTTGAATATCAGAGTTAACTTTGATTCCATTAGGAGTCTAGTTATAGGCTGCTGAGCTGAATTCACTTTGGGCCAGTGGTGCACTAGCAGTGGGGCTCCCCTACTATGAGCTGAAATTGCTAAGAGCTGAAATCACAAAAGAGCTAAAGTTACCAAGAGCTGAGATCACTGAGGCTGTGTTAACTAGTGGGGGAGTCTGAGGCTATATTGCTAAGTGGCTGGCAGAGCAGCTAGCAGAGTGGAGGCTCCCTGGGATGCGGAGTGGAGCTGAGTGGCTCACAGGTCGGGGAGCGGAGCGGAGTGGCTGGAGGAGCACCTAGCAGAGTGGAGCCTTGTGGGAGCGGCCCAAGGGACGGCTGAAGTGGAGCAGAGCTGAGCGGCTCACAGGTCGGTGAGCAGAGCGGAGCAGCTGCCAGAGCAGTTTGTGGGACGGCAGGAGCGGCTCACGGGACAGCTGGTGGAGTGGAGCGGCTTGTGGTGAAGGCTGCGGCGGAACCCCACGGAGAGGCAGCCGGTCGGCCTCGGATCATGTAAGGTGCCCCTTAACACCCTGCGCACACACCCCTTTGAACTCTGGGGCTGCATTGACCAGGGACAGAGACTTTGGGGGGTTGTTGGACTTTGGGGACTCTGGGTGATTTTTGGGCTGCTGGATTCAAGAACCTGAGGGAAAGGACACAGCCCAATTTGCTGGGGTGGGTTTTGCTCATGGTTTGTGTTATGAATCCTGTTTGTGGTGTTTTTCCAATTTTATGCTGATGTCGTTTACCTCATGTTATTAAACATTTTCTGCTACACTCAGACTCCGTGCTTGCGAGAGGGGAAGTATTGCCTCTTAGAGGCACCCAGGGGGTGGTATGTAATTGTCCCAGGTCACTGGGTGGGGGCTCGAGCCGGTTTTGCATTGCGTTATTGAAACGGAACCCCTAGATATAGAACCCGGCCCTTGTTGGTGCCAACTTAGATGGGCAGAACGGTTACATTTTTGGGGGCTCGTCCGGGATTCCCTGGGTCAGTACCCCTCGCAAGCACCTGTTGAGTGTCCCACTGCATTGGGAAACAATTGTGGTTATATTTTGAGGAAATTACTGTTTGTATAATGGCTAATATGTCAGGTTTGTTGGGCCCCGGCCCTGCAGCCTCTAGCTCAGGGGCCATAGCCTCAGCCAATGATTGGGCAAAAGCACTGGGGCAAATATTGGAAAAGGTTGTGTTGTCCCATGCTAGGTCAAACTCTTGTCGTGAGTTAAGGTTATTTGCTGGGGCAGAGGAGTTCGAACCCTGGTTGGAGCATACCACTGAAATGCTGCAGGAGTGGGCCGTACCTGATGCAGAAAAGCGAAGATGTCTAATAGAGAGCCTTAGTGGCCCAGCATTAGATGTGATTCGCACCCTGAAGCTCATTGACCCTGGGGTCAGTGTGAAGGACTGCCTGGAGGCCCTTGATCATACCTTTGGGAGTGTAGAGGGCCCTGAAGACAGTTACTGTAAGTTCCTTAATTCCCGACAGCAAATTGTCGAGAAGATTTCAGCCTATATACAGAGGCTGGAGAGACTGCTTCAGAGAGCTGTCATGAGGGGTGCAGTGACTGCTGAACAGATGGATCGGACCAGAGGAGCTCAGTATCAGAACCCGATTCTACTCTATCTCCGGCTAAGAGAACGACGGGAACATCCCCCAAGTTATTTCCAGCTGATAAAGGAGGTCAGAGAAGAGGAAGAAAGGCAGGCTGCCAGTGAGTTTTGGGAAGCCCAAACATTGGAGCCAGCCGGCACAACACCACTGGAAACGGCCAGTGTACTGATGGTGAGCACCACAGAGGAACTTGCCCAACAAGTGCAGGTCCTGACAGAACGGATAGCTGAACTGCAAAGCACCATTGACCGAGCTAAGACTTCCGGGAATAAGGAGCCTCTGACTGTGGCGATGGAGAAGTCAGCATTTAGAGCCACCATCCCATCTGGGAGAAGGGGGAAAGGACAATTCTTCTGCTACCGATGTGGTCAGGATGGACACAGTGCTGCCAAGTGCCATAATGAAGAAAACCCCTCCTTAGTGTATGGAAAGCTGAGGATCAGTTGGGAGAGATCCGGTAGCTGCCAGAGAGTCCGGGGACGGGGACCACCCAGGCCTGCAGGATTTGAAGATTCCCCCAGAAAAGACCGTCCAGCTGGGATCCCCGCAGGACTGATAGGGCCTCGAGCAGAGGTCATGGTGAAGATTGAAGGGGAGGAGTGTAAAGCCGTGCTTGACACTGGATCTCAAGTGACTATTATATTTCAGTCATTCTACCAACAAATGCTTAGGCACCTGCCTATACAGCCACTGACTGGCATTGGTCTGTGTGGCCTCAGCATGGATGAATACCCCTACCAAGGGTATGTCATAGTGCACCTGGAATTCCCAGAGGAGGTTGCTGGGGTAAGAGAAGAGGTGGATACAGCTGCATTAATATGCCCTGACCCTAAAGGGACCTCTGATGTGTCTGTGCTGATAGGGACCAACTCCAGTCTCTTCAAGGTGCTCGCGGATTACTGCAGACGACGGGCTGGGGACCAGTACCTGAATACCCTGATGATCCATACGCTTTGTGCTGAAGCCTATAGGAAGATTGAGGGTGCTAAAAAGGAGACATCTGAGCTACCAATTGGGGCACTGAAGTACATGGGCACAACCCCCTTAGTAGTGCCTGCAAGGACGGAGCAAGAAGTGCTTGTCATGAGTACTCGGCTGAAAGGCAGTAAAGGGGCATTAGCAATGGTAGAGCAGCCAGTTGAAGGAGAGCTCCTGGAAGGAGTGCTGGTCCCCAGTGGAGTCATAACCCTACCTGCTGAAGCCCAGGAAAAGGTGACTATACTGATTGCTAATGAAACAAGTCGAGATGTTGTTGTGAAGCAAGGACAAAAGATAGCAGATCTCTTCGAGCCTGAAGCAATTGTAAAACCCCAGCGTGAGACTCAAGTTCCGACAATAGACCCTGCAAAGTTTGACTTTGGAGATTCACCGTTGTCCGAGGAGTGGAAAGATCGCCTGAGGAGGAAACTTTGTGAAAGATCCAAGGTGTTCTCATTGCATGAGTGGGATGTGGGATGTGCAAAAGGAGTCGAGCACAACATCAGACTACATGACTCTCGACCTTTCAGGTAGAGATCTAGGAGGATTGCCCTCTCCGAGATGGAAGATGTGCGACAACATCTTCAGGAGCTGGCTGCGAATGGCATCATTACAGAGTCCCGCAGCCCATACGCCTCACCCATTGTGGTGGTCCATAAAAAGAATGGGAAAATCCGGATGTGTATTAACTACCGCACCCTAAACCGCCGTACTGTGGTTGACCAGTACACAATGCCCCGAGTCCAAGATGCCTTAGACTGTTTGCTGGGAAGCCAGTGGTTCTCTGTGTTGGATCTTCGGAGTGGATACTACCAGATCCCTCTGGGCGAAGAAGATAAGGAGAAGACAGCCTTCATCTGCCCATTAGGGTTTTATCAGTTTGAACGCATGCCCCAAGGGATTTCTGGAGCACCTGGCACATTTCAACGTCTTATGGAGAAAGTTGTGGGAGACATGAATTTACTGCAAGTGTTAGTTTATTTGGATGACCTGATTGTGTTTGGAAGAACCTTGGAGGAGCATGAAGAAAGACTTCTTAAAGTGCTTGATAGGTTAGAGGATTATGGTTTGAAGCTTTCAATTGACAAATGCCAGTTCTGCAGGACCTCAGTGAAGTATGTGGGTCACATCGTGTCCCAAGAGGGTGTGAGTACTGATCCCGATAAAATAGAAGCCCTCACTACATGGCCATGTCCAAGTAACTACAGAGAACTCAAGACCTTTCTTGGGTTTAGTGGCTACTACCGCAGATTTGTGAAGAACTATGCTACGATTGTAAAACCTCTGAATGATCTTACCAGGGGATACCAGTCCAGCAGGAACAAATCTAAGACCAAGAATAAGGGGAGGTCCCCAAAGCCTCCTGTGCAGAGACACTATGGCCCCTTCGAACCATTTGGGCCACATTGGGATGAGAGATGTGAAAGGGCTTTTCGAGAAATCATTACATGCCTAACTCATGCTCCGGTCCTAGTCTTTGCTGACCCAAGCAAGCCATTTATCCTGCATACTGATGCCAGTTTGGAGGGTCTGGGAGCAGTACTGTACCAGGAAGTGGAAGAAAGACGTAAACCTGTAGCCTTTGCCAGCCGAGGACTGTCTGATAGTGAAACTCGCTATCCCACCCACAAGCTGGAGTTCTTGGCCTTGAAATGGGCCATCACTGAGAAATTTCGAGACCACTTATATGGTGCTCAGTTCCAGGTGTGGACGGACAACAACCCACTGACTTATGTGTTAACAAGTGCTAAGCTGGATGCTACAGGGCAAAGATGGGTGGCCGCTTTGGCTAGCTGTGACTTCAGCATTGAATACCAATCAGGGAGAAGCAATGTAGATGCAGATGCATTGTCCAGGCGTCCACAGGCACCAGGAGTTGCTGTGATACCCACAGATGGAGTGAGGGCTATTTGCAGTGTGAGTCGCCGGGAACCAGAGTCCCAGGAGAGTCTTCATGGATGTGCTGCAGAAGCTTTGGGCCTGCCCCCTGAATGCGTGCCTTCTGCTTCAGTGAACTATATTGCGTTGGACCAATCTCCTTTGCCCATGCTCAATACGGCTGACTGGCAGGAAGCCCAGCTGCAAGATATTGACATTCGGGATACACTACTTGCAAAAGGGGAGGGGCGAAGCCCAGCTGTGGTTGTCCCACCTAACCCGGAGGGTAAACTACTATTGAGAGAATGGACCAAACTAAAACTGATTCAGGGAGTGCTACACCGAGTGACCACAGACCCTTTACAAAAGCAACGAGCACAGCTAGTGCTGCCAAAAGAGTACAGAGCCCTGGCCATGAGGGCCCTGCATGATGACTTTGGACATTTAGGGATGGAGAGGACCCTGGAACTTATTCGTAGTAGGTTCTATTGGCCTCGGATGGCTGAAGATGTTCGCAGGAAATGTGAGACCTGCGCTCGATGTGTTCAAAGGAAAACTCTGCCCACGAGGGCTGCATATCTGAAGAACATCACCAGCAACAAACCTCTGGAGCTGGTATGCATTGATTTCTTGTCTTTAGAAGTAGACTAAAGCGAGTAGCTGAGCGACTCACAGGTCGGTGAGCGGAGCGGAGTGGCTGGAGGAGCAGCTACCAGAGCAGAGCGGAGCCTTGTGGGAGCGACCCAAGGGATGGCTGAAGTGGAGCAGAGCTGAGTGGCTCACAGGTCGGTGAGCAGAGTGGAGCAGCTGCCAGAGCAGTTCGTGGGACGGCGGGAGTAGCTCACGGGACACCTGGTGGAGTGGAGCGGCTCGTGGTGAAGGCTGCGGCGGAACCCCGTCGGCCTCGGATCACGTAAGGTGCCCCTTAATGGGGTTGCTGGTTTCAAGAACCCAAGGGAAAGGACACAGCCCAACTTTCTGGGGTGGGTTTTTTTGCTCATGGTTTGTGTAATGAATCCTGTGTGTGGTGTTTTTCCAATTTAATGCTGATGTCGTTTACCTCATGTTATTAAACATTTTCTGTTACACTCAGACTCTGTGCTTGCGAGAGGGGAAGTATTGCCTCTTAGAGGCACCCAGGGGGTGGTATGTAATTGTCCCAGGTCACTGGGTGGGGGCTCGAGTCGGTTTTGCATTGCGTTATTGAAACGGAACCCCTAGATACAGAACCCGGCCCTTGCTGCTGCCAACTTAGATGGGCAGAAGGGTTACATTAGCATCTGTCCTCGTATGGTGATTTCCACTCCCCAAACCCCCGATTTAGGAGAGGTGGGTGGACTCGCCCTCCCACTCCCGGGAGACGCTGTGTGTTGCCAATCCCCCTTGACGAACACATTTTATTGGAGGTCCTCACCACACAGGCAAGTGGTTCCCATCCCAGCTCACATGGCCGCTTTCTCCCCTCGCTTCCTTTCCTGCTGGTGTCTAGCCATAGTTCCTTTCCACCACCCTCCTCTAGCAGAGGGGACCAGCAGGGCACCAGCAGGTGGCTCTCTCCCAGATTGCTACTGAGGGCTAGACCTTGCAAGGACTTGCGACATTTGAATTTTTAACACTCCCAAACATCACAGGGGTTTGAAGGCTGGGGATTTTGGTTAAACCACTCGCTAATGCATGTGATGTCAGGCTTTGCATGTACGTGAGCATTTAATCATTGAAATACACAGTTCATTTCAAGGGGTAGCGACCCACATAGGGGTAGGTATCTGCACAATCACCTTCAGTAACCCCACAAGTCAGTCTTTGTCCCCCTCTTGTGGCTGATTCACAGAAGGGGTTGAAGAGTCTGTGGTTGCTAATTGAGGGTACATCTAGACTGGCATAAAGGCATCTCTTTAAAGCAAGTTAGCTGACACATTTTAAAATCCTGCTGTGGACGGGACAAGCTGTATTTTAATGTGTGTTAGCTGGAATTGTTAAAATACCTCTTGTTCGGTTCACAGCACTAGGGTTTGAAAACATGTAGCTAAATTGCTTTAACCAACATGTTTTGAAAATACACCTTTTATCTGAGCCTAGACAAGCCCTAAGGGATTTAATTCTTTATTCAATTGTTTGAGGCTTATGCTTTCGTTACTGAAGGTCCCATCTAACTCACCTGATTGGTCCACGCTGGTTCAAGTTACATATGCCCAATATAGTATTTCCAGTCTCCTGTAACAAAACCATAGTCACGTAGGATTTCCCAGTGCCCACGACACAGCTACTTAGAACTTCACTGTGACATGTGAAAGCCCAGATCCTCCTGCTCCCAAAGCACTAGCCCACACTTTTTATTATTATTTGTATATGATAGTGCCTAGGAGCTCTAGTCACGGACCAAGACCTCATTGTGCTAGGTGCTGTACAAACACAGAACAAAACAGTCCCTGCCCCCAAAGAGCTTAAAGCAGAATCTCCATTAGCTATTAGCAGCATAATGTTTATGACCCAGTTGAGTAGTTCTCACTCCACCCAGTAGAGGGCAGTCCTGCATACACTCTAGACAGGACATTCAAGTAACAACTAATAATTATTCAACCAATTCCCCCCTTCAAACTTTGCAGTGCCTGCACACCTAGAGTTACCTCTACCCTGAGAAAAGTCTTCAGTGTAAAAAATACCTCCCCTCGCCCTGCTACTACAAGGGCGGCAAATCAAGGCTTTGCCAAGCTCCCTCAAGAGGACATTCAAAGCCAACAAGTATGACAATTATTTTTGCCCAAATGTTAAAACTTCTGCGAAGAAGTTAAGCGCCTGAAAAGGTGCTTTTGTTAGGATACGCTCCTCATCCCAGCATCACTTGTCATCCACACCCACTCTGGCTTTGTATCACCCCAGTTCCAAAGCAAAGGCACTCTCCACAACACACACAGGGCCAGAACGTCTCAATTAGGACAACTCTCCCTTCCCCCAACTCACACACATCAGGTAAGTGTCACCCCTGGGAGTCCCCTGAGCAGTTTGGTTCTCCCTGAACCCCCCAGTGCCTCCTGCAGCAAAAGGACAGGGGCTGGGGCACAGGATATGGGTTGGGAGGGATTTGGGGACAGGGGTGAGGGGGACAGGTGAGAGACCCTGGATCAAGGAGTAGGTAGTAGGTGATGTCTGAAGACAGGTGGTAAGGACTCTTTGGGGGAATGTGCAGGGGGTTTGGAGGGTCCCCTGGGACAGGGGATAGGCGCTCCATGGGGAAAGTGTGGGGGGAGAGTCAGGGCCTCCTGGGACAGTGGGGGGGGGGATCGGGGATCCTCTGGGGAAGGAGGGAGAGTCAAATATCCCCTGGGACACCAGATGGGGGCTCCCTGGGGAAGGTGAATGGAGGCTCGGGGTGGGAGGGGGGTTTCCGTAGGACTTGGTATGGGGGCTCCCTGGGAAAGATGAATGGTGGTTTGGGGTTCCCTGGGTGGGTCGGGGGTCCCCGGGGCAGTGGATTGAGGCTCCCTGGGGGTGGGATCAGGGGTCCCCAGGGAACGGGAAGGGGGAGCCCTGGGGGAGATCGGGGGTCCCCGGGGCAGGGCATGGGGCTCCCTAGGTGGGAATTCGGGGGATCTCCAGGGAGGGGCTTCGGAGCTCCCTGGGGAAGACCTGGGGATCCTGCGGCACCTCTCGAGCCCCCAGGCCGTGGCAGGGGCAGCGAGCCCTGGCTCCCCGCAGCGTCGTCCCGCTCCCCGCCCGCACTCACCCGCCGCTCGCTCCCTGCCGGCTGTGGCTGCAGCACGTGGGGGCCGCGCTCGGAGTCGCTGCCCCGGTCCCAGCCCCGCCCCGCCCAGGCTGGGAGGGGAGCGCAGCGCAGCGTCCCCCGGCTGCAGC
>NC_088801.1:79019904-79062904 GCF_011386835.1 Chrysemys picta bellii | reverse complement strand
CTTTGCCAAGCCACCTCCCTAGGTAACCCACCACCTCCACCACCTCCCTGGGTAACCCATTCCAGTGCTTCACCACCCTCCTACTGAGACAGTTTTTCCTAATATTCAACCTAAACCTTCCCCACTGCAAATTGAGACCATTACTCCTTGTTCTGTCAACATGAAGGTTAAGGGGTGACTTGATTCCAGTCTATAAGTACCTACATGGGGAAACAAATATTTAATAATGGGATGTTTGGTCTAGCACAGAAAGGACTAACACAATTCAATGGCTGGAAGCTGAAGCCAGACATATTGAGACTGGAAAGAGAGAGGGTATTTAACATTTGGAACAACTCCTCAAGGGTCGTGGTGGATTCGCCATCACTGGCCATTTTTAAATCAAGATTGGCTGTTTTTTAGAAGATCTGCGGTCGTTGGAAAAGAGTTACTTTGTGGCAGGTCTCTGGCCTGTGCTGTGCAGGTCAGGCCAGCCCTTCTGGCCTCGGGATCGAGGGTTCTGGAGAGGGATGGCGGTCGGGGGTGGTGGGGCTGGATTTGTAGCAGGGGGTGAACAAGGCTGGTTTGGATCGTCAATCTCTTCCCTTCCCTGTCCGGGCAGTTGCTGAGCATGAGGAATCCTGACGGAGGCTTCGCGACGTATGAAACCAAGCGGGGGGGGCCGGCTGCTGGAGCTCCTGAACCCCTCGGAGGTGTTCGGTAAGGGCAGGTGCGCTGGGCTTCTCCCCAGCTATTGTCACTCGCACCGTGAGGGGAGGCAGAGCCAGGTCTGCTGGGCGTGGTGCCCAAGGCAGGCTCGGGGGGTCTCGGCGCAGTCACACAGTTAGTGCCCCTCCCCAGAGACAGCCACGAGTCCCCGTTTGATGGGGATCCTCGTTGCTCTTTCTCCTGTCTGGCAGGTGACATCATGATAGACTACTGCTACGTGGAGTGCACGTCGGCCGTCGTGCAGGCGCTGAAGCACTTCCACGAGGCCTTCCCCGAGCACCGGGCCCAGGAAGTCAGGTAACGGAGGGGGAGCGCCGAACCGTCTGTTCAGAGCTTGCACCCTGGGGAGGTCAGTAAGTGGGGCCTGCTGGGATGAACCTGGCGCAGGCCCCATCTGTACGCTCTGACCCGCAGGGCAGATCCTGCTGCCCACACAGCTCCGGGAACGAACCCGGTAACCGAACACGGCAGCTGCTGTCCCAGTGCAGTGGGGGGCACCCTCCTTTCCTAGCTACCCTTTGAGAACAGCCCGCCTGAGTACATCCGCTTCCTGTGTGAGGCCAAAGGGCCACCCGGCATCAAGCAGGGCCCTGGGGGCACAGACCAAGATGTGTTTCATCCACAGACCGGCTGGAAAGGCACCGGCAAATGTCCCGGGGTGGAGATCCTGTCTCCATCTGAGCCCCCAGGGGCCATGGTCAGCAGCTGCACAGGGGCTGTGGAGGCTCAGTCCACCTTGCAGCTTACGGCCCTCGAGTGACTCTTTTAATAGGGGCTGGGCCCCCACTTCTCAGAGGGGATTCGAGCTCCCAAGGAGCCCCTGGGTCGGGCTGGCAGGAGGATGGACGCTGCACACTAAGGAACCCCCTCTCCTCCTGTCTAGAGAGACGCTGCGCAAGGGCCTGGAGTACTGCCGCAGGGTGCAGAGAGCTGACGGCTCGTGGGAAGGGTGAGTGGCCGCGTGCACTGCTGGTGCAGCAAACTCCACCCTGCTCAGGGCAGGAGGTGGCTGGGGTGAGGAGAGAGGTGCTGGTACCTGCACTCTTGGGCAACCCTCTCTCCCCTTTACCTCCAGGTGTGCCAGTGTCCGGGGGAGGGGGTGGGGGGCTGGCTCAGGGAGCCCACAGCAGTCCGGCCTGTTACAGTCGTGTCTAGGGCCCCCTGCAGACCAGTGCCTGTGGCGCTGGGTGCTCCCAGTGAGTGACTAACCCCCTTAGCTTGCGGACTAGAGACAAGCCAGACGCAGTGACGTGGGATGGGATGCGACTCCTAGCCCGTGTGTGTGCGACAGCTCCAGTAAAGGCTCAGCGTAGCCTGAGGCGACGGGACCCTTCCCAGGTCTGCGGTGGGGAGGGACTGTACTGAGAGGCGGAGACTTCCCAGGCCTGTCTGTGGCACGGGGGGCCGGTGGTGTTAGACCCGCAGAGCGTTCTGCGCTGCCTGACGCTGCCGCTCTCCTCCCATCAGGAGCTGGGGCGTGTGCTTTACCTACGGCACCTGGTTCGGACTGGAGGCCTTGGCCTGTCTGCAGCACACCTACCAGAACGGGTGAGTGTGGGAATCCGGCGTGTGGCTCCCTGGCTGCCACGGCCTGCAGGGCATGGCCTGGAGTGGCTGGCGCCATCCCTCAAGCACGGGAGGTGCTGCATCACTCTGCTGGGGGAGGAGCTTGTTGAAACCCAGAGCAGCCTTCCCCTCCAGGCATTGGGTCGGGCTCCTCTGTCCTCCCGTCCCGTGCTCACTGAGTGTCACAGCCCCTGGGGCCCTGTCCCAGCCTGTGGCCCCCTCGCTCCAGCTTGCTGGCCGCTCGCAGCTGGGGGCTCTGGTGTTCAGAGCCAGGTTGTGCACTCACCAGAGGAAGCTCGCCTGCCCTAGGCTGCTGCTCCCACCCCCGGGGGCCAAGGCGCATCTCGGAGACCCCGGCTCCTGCGAGAGCCTCCCTGCCCCAGCTTCACACTGTCTCCTGCCCCCACCTGCTCCGCCAACCCCTTCCCCAAAGCCCCATGAGGCTGCCCTGGCTTAGTCCCTTTGCTCTGCCTCGTCCCTTTAGAGCCGCATGCAGGGAGGTGGCCCAGGCCTGCCAGTTCCTGGTCTCCAAGCAGATGGAGGATGGTGGCTGGGGAGAGGACTTTGAGTCCTGCAAGCAGCGCAGATACGTGCAGAGCCCCACCTCCCAGATCCACAACACCTGCTGGGCCCTGCTGGGGCTCATGGCCGTCAGGTAGGAGAACCGACGCCGCTTCTCACGTCAGAACATCATCCTCTTCATCTGCATTCACAGAGCACAGCCCTGCCAAGGACCTCGGCACCGGGGCGCTGGCGTGGAAGCCTTCATTCGCGCCATGCCTGCCCCCTGCTGTGCACTGCGTGTCCTCACCTGGGCTAGCCCAGAGCACACGCCCCAGCCCGTGCCGAGAGGGGTTAGCCAGTGACTGCTCCAGTCCACGGGCTGGCGCTTGGTGCCCGTCGTCACGCCACCAGCTCTCCTACAGCGAGCGTCCCGGCTCTGTAAGGCAGCAGCACGGCCCAGAGCTGCCACCCCAGCCTTAATAAATAATAATAATATATGTAGATATACCTATCTCATAGAGCTGGAAGGGACCCTGAAAGCTCATCGAGTCCAGCCCCCTGCCTTCACTAGCAGGACCAAGTACTGATTTTGCCCCAGATCCCTAAGTGGCCTCCTCAAGGATTGAACTCACAACCCTGGGTTTAGCAGGCCAATGCTCAAACCCCTGAGCTGTCCCTGTGCTGGGCACTGCAGGATGTGGCCGCTGTCGCTGGCCTGGCTTGAACACCTGGTGCTTCCTCACCTGCTTGGCTGCCCAGGGCCTTTGGTGCCCACCGAGCCGGCCTGTGAATGACACAGAGGTGGGGGGGTGGCCATAGTGTGAGTGCTGGGGGCTAGTGGGGAGAGGAGAAGAGCTTTCCTGTCCCCGCTGCAGTGCCGGGGAGGGAGAGGAGAGCTCCGGCTGCGGCTGCACGTGGCGGGGGTGGGGGGCTAGCATGCTATTCGGAGTCAGCACCACTGACCTCTGCCCCTTCTCTCTGCAGATACCCGGACGTAGGGGTGCTGGAAAAGGGGATCAAGGTTTTGATTGACAAGCAGCTGCCCAATGGGGACTGGCCTCAGGTATGCAGCTCCTCACTGCTCTCTCTAATGTGTCCAGCCCCTGTCACTGCAGGCATTTCAGCCAGCCCCTCTCCCTCTCATCCCTCCCAGCCGAGGGAGATGCAGGCCGATGGCTCAAGGGGTTTTGCTGGGAGCTGTCCGTGAGGGGGAATCGCTGGCTGAGGATGGCTCCGTGGAAGAGCTGAGCTTTGCATTTCGTTCCGTCATGTGGCAGTGAGTTCCACAGTCCGGTCCAGCTCCAGGGAGAGCTCTGCCTCCTGTATTAAAAAGCCTCCCTGTCTGGGTGAGCTGCTGGAATGCAGCTGTCAGGAGAAGTCGTGGTCGCAGGAGAAGGGACGATCTCCCTGGTGGAGAAGGTTTGAACAGCAGCTGGAGCCCTTGTCCGGGACTCTGTGAAAGGGGAGCCGGAGCAGGGAGCAGGTACTGGGGTGACCTGTGCGGCATGTTGAACCAGCCGGAGCTGTTCAGGACCTGTCGGTCCACCCCTAGCTGCACTGAGCCTTAGATCTCACAGAGAGATGGGGGGGCTGGGATACACTCTGGGTGAGGCCGGCTTCTGATCAGTGCAAGCTGAGGCGATGAGGTGAGGGGGCTTTCGCTGAATGGTTACTTGGGGATCCGGGCGCCATGCAGGGCCCAAAGCAGCCCAAGGCTGCAGAGCGGTGAAATGCTTCGGGAGCAGACGCCCTCGGCAGTGGGAGCGTTCCAGATGAGGCAGGGTCTCTGGCTGACCTCCCTCCTCTCCCCACCACGCTGCCCCCGGGCTCCGCTTTGCCAGCGGTCTGTCATCTCCCTGCTGTTCACGCTGGCAAACTAAAGAGCGCCCCAAGCCAACCCTGTGTGCCCTGCCTTCCCCTGCCAGTGCTCACCCTCTGCGCCATTGCAGGGTTTGCTGCTTTGTGCACATGGAAGTAGCCTGTCAAATCCCTGGACACGGATCCGTTTTGTGTCCCAGCAGCTCACCGTCCCGCAGGGCGCCTTGGGTGCAAGGACTGTGGGCAGGACGAGGCTTCTTCTATATATCTCTGGGGTGTTTCCCCTTGGCTCAGGCCGCGTGGCTTTGTGTGACCCCACCTGACCCTTCCCAGGGCCCTGTGCCCTCGGGTAGCAGAGCCCTGGATCCAGCTGGAACCAGGAACAGGGCAGGGCTCATCACTGAACCCTGTTGTTCAGCGGCTGGAGGTGTATGGGGAGATGCAGGCACGGCGTGTTAAGCGGGTGGGAGTGGATGGGCCAGTGGCTGCAGGGAAGCCCTGGGAGGTGGGGAGGTCTGACTGCCTGATTCTGGCGCCGGTTGCCTACTGGCCTCGGCCCCAGCACACATGAGAGCAACCCAAGGGCTGCTTTAGTACAATCCCATCCAGCAGCGCGCTCCATCCGTGCCACGACCATGCCACGTGCTGGAGGCTGCATGTGCCTCTTAACGCTGGCTCTGTGACAGGCAGGGCAATCCCCACCTGGGCACTGGTGGCCAATGTCTGGCCCCAGGGGCCACCGGAGCAGGGTGGGGAGCCTGGCCCTGCGTGTGTGCGGTGTCATGTCTCAGCGGGAGTGAGCAGGGAGTGTATCCATGTGCCGGGACATGTGGGAAACATGGGTGCATCAGTCATAACGTGTGTGCTTGGCACAGTACCCGCACCAGGCCTGTGAGAGGGCAAAGGGCTTGTGGGACCTCCTGCAGGAGCACCCCTTGCTCGCGAGCGCCCTGCCAATCCTGCCTCTTTCTGTCTCTCTCCCCTCGCAGGAGAACATCTCCGGGGTGTTCAACAAGTCCTGTGCAATCAGCTACACCTCCTACCGCAACGTCTTCCCCATCTGGGCCCTTGGGCGCTTTGCACGCCTGCACCCCGGCAGCGCCCTTGCTGGAAAGCTGCAGCCCAGGTCCTTGCACAGCGAAGAGGAGATCCTGGCTGGAGGGAAGCGGGATGGGGTTCTGTCAGGGTCCCCCTTTGCCTGAGCCTGGGCCCTGCCCATGCCCCATGGCAGGCCTGCAGCCTCAGTGACACCCTAGCTGGATTTGCTTGGCTACAAGGCTGTTTACGGGAGACTGGCAGGCCCTGGCGCTGTGTCGTGGTCCATGAGGACTCTGCACACTGATTCTAGCTCCGGGCCTACGTGTGGGGTTGGAGGGGGCAGCAAGTGTGTGGGCACTGGCTGGCTTATAGTCAAACATGCTGTACGTCTGGGGCTTGGCCTGAATGGACCCCCTCTTCCCGGACCCATTGTGTAAAAGGCTGTGTGTCTGCAGGTGAACGCTGCTGCGCAGGACAGGTTGCTGTGGTGTGACAAAGTGGGAATGTTCTTAATGTTTTCTCTGAATGCTGTGTGGGTGTCTCAGTTTCCCCTATGCCTTTCTAGGTGGGGGGATCAGGGTGTGTGATTGTTGCAGAGCCCTTGAGGGCAGGGGTGTGCAGGGATCTGCACAGAGAACGGCCAACACCCTGTCTCCTGGCAACTGATGGCCTGGGCCCTTCCCCTGCAAAGGTGCCAACTGAAGGTGTTATAGAACAAAGAGATCAGGTGACCTCCTGGCCCAGGAAAAAGACAAAGGCCAGAGAGGAAGGGCTGGAGGGGTTTTCAGTCTGGAGCTGGCTGGGGAAATGGAGGAAGGCCCAGAGGGGGCTCTGGGCTCCCTGCCTCCCCAAGATGGACCTGACTGAGGGGTCCTGGTCTCTGTACCTACAAGCTCTGTTTTCGACCATGCTCCTGTTGTCTAATAAACCTTCTGTTTTACTGGCTGGCTGAGAGTCACGTCTGACTGCCGAGTTGGGGTGCAGGACCCTCTGGCTTCCCCAGGAGCCCCACCTGGGCGGACTCGCTGTGGGAAGCGCACGGTGCCGAAGGGGATGCTGAATGCTCCGAGGCCAGACCCAGGAAGGCCGAAGCTGTGTAAGCTTCTTGCCCTGGAGACAGTCTGCTCCCAAAGAGGAGGCTCCCCAGAGTCCTGACTGGCTTCGTAGGGAGTAGTTCCAGAGCATCGCCCAGTGACTCCGTGACATGGGGGGTGGGGCCTAACCATATGACCTTGAGCATGTCTGCACTTCAAGCTGGAGGAGACACGCCAGTGCTCACTGAGATCGAGTTCGGGCGCTAACCCACGGGTTCCCAAACCTGTTTCCCTGCGGCCCGCCTGTGCAGCTGCCGTGGCGCTGCCGCCCACTAGTAACACTGCTTGAGGAGACGATTAACTGTAATTACTACATCCATATACACTAGAACACTAGAAACCACGTCCTTGGTTCCTTTTCCTGGTCATCTAAGCAGGGGTAATGAGAGAAATCCCTAGCCGCACTCACTCAAAGAAATGCTTCAAGGTCTTTGAAACCAAACAGTTTTAGTAAAGCTCCACTTTAAAAAATGTGGAGAGCAAAATGTGTTCACACAAGGAAAACACAATTTGGTATACAACTGAACAATAAGCAACACAACAACGGTAACACAACTGTTGAATAATAACACAATGTGTTTTTTGATTTTAAAACAAAACAGTTGGCCAGCTTAGCCCACGATATTGTGTTTTCTATATTTTAGTGTAAAAGCTGGGTCTTTACTTATGGTGTGTAAGTAAAGACCCAGCCCAGCTCTCTACTAATTAGGTCAAATATTGTAAATAAAAATATAAAATAACTTACAGACCAGAAGTCTTCCTAATGGCACAGGTGTGCCTGCTTCTCCTTGCACTTTTTTTCCATCTGGGGACATATGTGAGCAAGACTCAACCTGATCTCATCTTCAATTTTCAGCCTTTCAGCCAACTCAGGGTGCAGGGAAGGGGGTGGCTATGGACTGTGTGCGGGCAGTGGGTAGCTGAGGGTGCAGGGAAGGGGGTGGCTATGGACTGTGTGCGGGCAGTGGGTAGCTGAGGGTGCAGGGAAGGGGTGGCTAGGGGCTGTGTGCGGGCAGTGGGTAGCCGAGGGTGCAGGGAAGGGGTGGCTAGGGGCTGTGTGCGGGCAGTGGGTAGCCGAGGGTGCAGGGAAGGGGTGGCTAGGGGCTGTGTGCGGGCAGTGGGTAGCCGAGGGTGCAGGGAAGGGGTGGCTAGGGGCTGTGTGCGGGCAGTGGGTAGCCGAGGGTGCAGGGAAGGGGTGGCTAGGGGCTGTGTGCGGGCAGTGGGTAGCCGAGGGTGCAGGGAAGGGGTGGCTAGGGGCTGTGTGCGAGCAGTGGGTAGCCGAGGGTGCAGGGAAGGGGTGGCTAGGGGCTGTGTGCGGGCAGTGGGTAGCCGAGGGTGCAGGGAAGGGGTGGCTAGGGGCTGTGTGCAGGCAGGGGGGTCGCTCAGGGTGCAGGCAGGGTGTAGTTAGGAGCTGTTCTGTGGTCCACAGCATGGAAACCCCTGTGCTACGGGCAGAGTTTATCTGCCACAGTGTGAGCAGCGGGAGGGGCTGGGTGCTCTGAGTACAATCCTGCTGAGACTGTAGCAATGTACCCAGGACGCCCGCCCTTCTCGCTCCTCGCACAGCCACGTTGCCCCAGCTCGGGTATGTCTCCTCCAGCTCATAGCATCGCTGTCCCCTTCGGACTTGCCCCTCCCCAGCTCCACGTATCAGATGGGGTACTTAGCAAAGGGGGCTTCCTGCTCCCTTCCTGGGGTGCTCTAGAGTTCTGACTTGTTGCCTGTGGCAATGTCGCTTGGTGCTGGGAGCTGCCTCCTCTGGACATGCTGCTGGAGCTCTGTATAACTAGCCTGGCACAGCCTTGTGCACATGCGCTGCCCCGGCCACAAGCTGCTGTCGGGCACAGGGGTGGAGCTGGTCCCCCAGTGAAAAAGCAGATACCCCACTCGCACTGGTGCTCTGCAACCCCCTGCTCTCCCACCTATGGCCAAATACTATACTACTAAGTTCTTCAGTCACTCTCAAAGCGCTTTACACAGGAGGGCAGTGGCACTATTTGTGCTGTACAGCTTGGGAAATGGAGGCCACATGACTTGCCCTAGGTTACCCTATGGGTCAGCTAGGACCAGAACCCAGGTTGCCAGAGTCCCTAGCCAGTACCCTGTCCACTGGGCCACACTGCAGGTTCTGTAAGTCAGGTTGTCTCCCTCCCACCTAACTGTATCCCTCAAGGGAGCAGGGTGGTGGCTAACCCGTGCGTCGTGCCCAGAGGCAGCCTGCTCGCTCTGTCCTTGAGACACACGGAGGAGAAGCTCCCGCAGGCACGGGCTGCCAGGGGTTCGGCTGAGCACGGAGGTATTTTTGGCATACTTTTCACCTTGAGGCAGCAGAGGCGTGTCAGTGAGGGGGAATGGCTGGTTGAGGATGGCTCCGTGGAAGACGAACATACTAATTGCATGGCTGTGCTGACCGCCTGCGCTGGTGAGCTCTGGCCCTGGGAGAGCTCCTGTCCGACGTAGTATCTGGTATGAGGTGTGGGATCGCACTGTGAACCAGTCCTATGCTCCGAGCATGGGACTGTGCTCCCACCCTCAGCAGTGTCGGGCAGCATGAACGATCTCGTCCCGTTGCTGCTCTTGAATACTTCCTAACCGTCAGGGTGGTTAAGCACTGGAATTAATCGCCCAGGGAGGTTGTGGAATCTCCATCATCGGGGATGTTTAAGAGCAGGTTAGACAAACACCTGTCAGGGATGGTCTAGATAATATAGTCCTGCCCTGAGTGCAGGGGACTAGACTAGACCTCTCGAAGTCCCTCCAGTCCAATGAGTCTATGACTGTGGGGAGTGTGATCTGGGGGGAGGGGAGACAGGGCCGACCTCTCCCCACTCTGCTAGCTGAACAGCGTTTGGGCACTGACCACGCTGCCCTCCTCAGAAAGGCTGCCAACCCTGAACCATCTAAAATCATGAGTCATCCCCCTGCCCCCCGAAAGCCCCCATGAGATTGGGCCCCCCAAATCACGAGGCTTGTGAGAAAAGCTGACCCCATATTTATAGTCTGTCTCCTGATGTGTCACGAGCCCCTAGGCTGCCCCGGTGTCTGAGACGGTTGAGTGAGTACAGCACTGTGGCCCCCGCTGCAGGAGCCCTCGCTAGCAGCCTGGGGACCGTGCTGTGCTAGGTGCTGTACGGACACAAGGGAAGCAGCAGTCCCCACCGTGCAGAGCTTAGACTCCAGAGCAGAGCGAAGGGGTGAGTTCGTCAGGTGCGAGCTGGTCCTGGCACTCCCCAGGCTCATCTCCCGGGGGGGCTCCCAGACTGCCACGAGACAGGCGGCTCCGGCCCAGCGGGGATGTAGCAGCTCGAGCAGCCGGCTGCTCTGTCTCCCCCTGCAGGAGGAGGAGGGGCTCACAGCCGAGGGCGGCTGGTGCAGAATCCAGAAGCGAACCCCCACCTGAAGTGTCAGGTGAGGCTGCACAGGGCGAGCTACCCCCGACATGGATTTAGCCCTGGGGCCTCTCTAGGAGGGCAGCAACCCAGGCTCGGCGGTCGCTGGCCAGGGCCGGCTGTATCTCTGCTGCTGGTCCCCAGGCCAGGAGCCAGGGAGAGAGTCTGCTGCTCCGTTTCTCATTCAGGTAACAGCCCTGGCAATGCCCTGGGTGCTAACAAACCCTAAATGCACCCCTCAGCCCTGAGAATAGGGCCCCTGCCAAACGCCCCCCATGGAGAAGAGGGGAGGGGCTGACAATCTGAGCCCACGTCACCCCCCAGCGGGACTTGGGTCTAATCAGCAGGTCGCGGCCCAGCCAGAGCCTCCATGAGCAAAACTGGCTGACGCGCAAGGAGACGTGGCCTTGGTTCCCCCTGGAATGGCTCTGTTACCAGGCCGATGGCTGAGGCGGTTTCAATCAGCCCTGGTGACAGGACTGCCTGGATCCCCCCAGCCGGCTCCAGCCAGAGTGGCTCCAGCCCGGAGCAGCGTCGCCTTCTGGAAGAGGTGCGGACGTTCCCAGCACAGCTCGAGCAGGAGGTTTGGAAGATGCTGTGTGCCACAACCAGTCAGATTCCTACCAATGCTCTAGCCCCCGCCCATTCCCATTCACCTCACGCTGCCCGTCCCTTAGCCCAGGGCGACCTGTAGGGCCAGCAGAGGGCTGAGACATAAGGCCCAGATCCTTGGCTGGACAAACCAGCCTGCCCCCATTGAAGGCGTGGAGTGAACCTGTCTTATGCCAGCTGTGGGAGGATCTGGCCTGTAGCCATGTTGCTAATCAAGGGTGGGTGTAGCTCCCACCACACGTGAAAGCATCGAGCGTTGCCGTGCGGTACAGGAGCGTCCACATGCAACCGCCAGCATGTCCTGGCTCTGCTCAGCCTGCAGTCGGTAGGAGATGCTGTGACAGACGCTGGGCAAGGAAAGGAAACGCCCTGTACCCTGCACCTGTCTGACGGAAATAGCCAGCCAGTCTGGCGGGTACCAGAGCGAAGTTGTGCCGGTTGTGCCTGGGTCTTCGTGCACTAACATTGTTTATACACCACAAACACAGCGAGACACAAACATGAAGGTTTACGCGGAGCGAGAGGAACACAAGAGCACAGTTACACAGAGAGAGGGTTACGTGCACACAAAGGGAGACAGAGAGGGCCATGCACCAACAGGGGTACACAAAGTGAGAGGGACACAATATACACAGGGTCACAGGGAGTGAGAGGGACACGTACACAATTACAGGGAGAGAGAGGGAGACGCACACACGCAGGGTCACAGGGACAAAGTGGGACACACACACACAGTGTCTCGGAGAGAGAGAGACATGCACAGAAAAGGTGACAGGGAGAGAGAGAGACACATACACACACAGGGTCACGGAGAGAGAGAGACATGCACAGAAAAGGTGACAGGGAGAGAGAGAAAGAGAGACACACACAGGGTCACAGAGAGAGAAGGAGATGCACAGAAAAGGTGACAGGGAGAGAGAGACACACACACACAGAGTCACAGAGAGAGAGGGAGACGCACACAGGGTCACAGTGAGAAAGAGGGACACGCACAGAAAAGGTCACAGGGACAGAGATGGACGCACACACAGGGTCACAGAGAGGGAGACGTACATGTACACACACAAGGTCACAGGTGTAGAACCAATGTGAATGAAATTGTTTTTAAGTTATCCACTGTACCATTGTAACTTCTGTTGCTACATTGTAACTTCTATTACACTTGCCATTTTGCCTACATTGTAACTTCTGTGCTATATTGTAATTCAAACCCCATTTTAAAATGCTTACTCCATTTTGTAAGGGCTTGCTGCAACCTTCATTTTTGCAAACCCTGCTGTAATTTTATTAGTCTAGTTAAGATGTGTGAATGAGGGATGTATGGGTGATAGAATCAACCTCCAGCACCAGCCCGTCCTGATGAGATAAAGTTCAAATACCAACGGCTGAAGAACTAGACAACAGCCCTAACTCAAGCAAGAAGCATCCACCTTAAAAAGAAACAACAGAAGGAAGATCAAAGCCAGGTCCCAGGCTGACAGTCACACCTGCAATTGACGGGTGATCAAGTCAAACCCAGAGGCGGCATAACACAGCGAGACCTAGAGACTTTGAATCCAAAAACTCCTATAAAAAAGGAAGGGTGAGATGAGAGACTTTGGGTAACGTTCTGCTATCAACATCAAGGAGCATCAGTGCGCGCCCAACAGAGACCCGGCTCCCCCTCGTGCTCAGCTCTCCTGGCCAGTTAGCTGTCACGAGCTATGATCCCAAGCTGCGAACTCAAACTACACTCAGGACTGGTAACTATCCAGCAGCTGCAGAACATTTTGGTGTGTGTGTGTGTGTGTGTGTGTGTGTGTGTGTGTGTGTGTGTGTGTGTGTGTGACTGTATGTGTATAAGCATTGAGGTATTTGTTAATAGTTACAGATTAATAAATGTGGCATCTTTGCCTTGACCCCTAAAACGATCCTGTATAAGTTTGTGGGACAACACAGGGAGGGAGAGGGGGACACACAAAGCGTCACAGGGAGTGAGAGGACACACACAAAGCGTCACAGGGAGTGAGAGGGGGACACACAAAGCGTCACAGGGAGCGAGAGGGACACACACACAAAGCGTCACAGGGAGCGAGAGGGACACACAGACAAAGCATCACAGGGTTGCCTTTGGCTTTAGAGTTGTGATCTTTCTCCTCTAGTCTGGGAAGCTCATTTCATTGTTTCCGGTGGGGCCAGAAACCGGTTCAAAGGGCTAGTATGTGTTTTGGCTCGTTGCATTGCCAGGCAGTGGGCATCGGATCCTGCATGTGTAAATCATTGTTCATTTGAACAGCCTGAGGCAGTGGCGGATTTAGAGTTAGTGGAGCCCTGTGCACAGCTTCATTTTTGGGGCCCCCACCTCGGGACCCAGCCAAGAAAAAGAACATTCTCTCTTATTGCCCCCTCCCCCAGTTTTCATTCTTTTTTCTTCCTCCTCCTCCTCCTATATTGGCGCAGGGGGTTGGGGTGCAGGAGGGGGCGCAGGGGTCAGGCTCTGGGAGGAAGTTTGGGTGGGTGCGGGCTCTGGGCTGGGGCAAGGGGTTGGGGTGTGGGAAGGGGTGAGGGGTGCGGACTCTGGGAGGGAGTTTGGGTGGGTGCAGGCTCTGGGCTGGGGCAGGGGGTTGGGGTGTGGGAAGGGCCAGGGGGTGTCACTTACCTCGGGCAGTGTGACTCCCAAAGCAAGTGGCACACACACCCCTCTGGCAGCGGCTCCTAGGCAGGGGGCCAGGGGGTCTCTGTGCGTCACTGCCTGCAGGTGCCACCCCCGCAGCTCCCTTTGGCCACAGTTCCTGGCTAATGGGAGCTGTGAACTCAGTGCTCGGGGTGGGGGCAATGCACGGAGATACCCCTCCCAGGGACCGCAGGGACATGCCGGCCGTTGCCGGGAGCAGCGCGGCAGGGAAGGAGGCAGTGTGGGCAGGGAGTTGCCTTAGCCCAGCTGTGCTGCTGCTGGCACATCTCTGTGCACCCCTTGGGGGGAGGGAGCAGTGGGTCTCCATGCGCTGCCTGGGCCGGGGGCAGGGCGCAGAGCCACTTCCCCCCATCAGGGGCACACAGAGACGTGCCAGCAGCCGGCCGCTTCCGGGAGCAGCGTGGGGCCACGGGCACGGAATGCAGGCAGCCTGCCTGAGCCCTGCTGCGCCGCTGGCTGGGACTCGGGGGCAGGCTGTCAGATGAGATTTGTCCTGCATTTTGGGGGGCACCCTGTCATTGGGTGCTTTAAAGCGCCGCCGGAGCTCCGGCATCTGCGCTCGGGTGGGGACTTAAAGGGCCCTGTTCTCCTGCCACTGCGGGGATCCCCAGGCCCTTTGAATCACCGCTGGAGCTCTGCAGCGGCTGGAGCCCCAGGGCCTTTCAGTCTACCATCTGCAGACTGATGGGTTGGTAGAAAGGTTTAACCGAACCCTCAAGGCTATGATAAGTGTAAGCAGAGTCAGGATGAGCTCTACCCTGACATCTGGTGGTGAATTATGGCGAGGGTGGAAAAGAACTTCAGGGTCTGATCTTGTTTGCATAGGCACACCCACTCGCCTGGCATGAAACAACAGCAACTCAAAGTGGTTACTTTGGCTGGTGTGGGATCCCCAGTTTCTCTGTTATTGGGGCAGGAAGAATAAAGTTTTGTTATCCTGATCCTGTGAATCAAGGCCAGTGGAACTGTTGTATGACAGAAGGACTGAGTGAGTCCTTCACCATTACCTGAGTAGCACTTGCTTGACAAGGGGCATGGGTTACAAAACCCAGTGACTAAAGAGAGGATGGGGGGTAGGTAGATTCCTGGCTCTTTGAGCTATGTGCCAAGTGTAGTAGTACTTGATGGTATGGGCCCCTTCTGAGGGTTTGAAACACCAACTGTACTATTTCTTCTCTCCATTGTTGAATATCAGAGCTAACTTTGATTCCATTAGGAGTCTAGTTATAGGCTGCTGAACTGAATTCACTTTGGGCCAATGGTGCACTAGCAGTGGGGCTCCCCTACTATGAGCTGAAATTGCTAAGAGTTGAAATCACAAAAGAGCTAAAGTTACCAAGAGCTGAGATCACTGAGGCTGTGTTAACTAGTGGGGGAGTCTGAGGCTATATTGTTAAGTGGCTGGCAGAGCAGTTAGCAGAGTGGAGGCTCCCTGGGATGCGGAGCGGAGCTGAGTGGCTCACAGGTCGGGGAGCGGAGCGGAGTGGCTGGAGGAGCAGCTAGCAGAGTGGAGCCTTGTGGGAGCGGCCCAAGGGACGGCTGAAGTGGAGCAGAGCTGAGCGGCTCACAGGTCGGTGAGCAGAGCGGAGCAGCTGCCAGAGCAGTTTGTGGGACGGCAGGAGCGGCTCACGGGACAGCTGGTGGAGTGGAGCGGCTTGTGGTGAAGGCTGCGGCGGAACCCCACGGAGAGGCAGCCGGTCGGCCTCGGATCATGTAAGGTGCCCCTTAACACCCTGCGCACCCCCCCCCCTTTGAACTCTGGGGCTGCATTGACCAGGGACAGAGACTTTGGGGGGTTGTTGGACTTTGGGGACTCTGGGTGATTTTTGGGCTGCTGGATTCAAGAACCTGAGGGAAAGGACACAGCCCAATTTGCTGGGGTGGGTTTTGCTCATGGTTTGTGTTATGAATCCTGTTTGTGGTGTTTTTCCAATTTTATGCTGATGTCGTTTACCTCATGTTATTAAACATTTTCTGCTACACTCAGACTCCGTGCTTGCGAGAGGGGAAGTATTGCCTCTTAGAGGCACCCAGGGGGTGGTATGTAATTGTCCCAGGTCACTGGGTGGGGGCTCGAGCCGGTTTTGCATTGTGTTATTGAAACGGAACCCCTAGATATAGAACCCGGCCCTTGTTGCTGCCAACTTAGATGGACAGAAGGGTTACATTTTTGGGGGCTCGTCCGGGATTCCCTGGGTCAGTACCCCTCGCAAGCACCTGTTGAGTGTCCCACTGCATTGGGAAACAACTGTGGTTATATTTTGAGGAAATTACTGTTTGTATAATGGCTAATATGTCAGGTTTGTTGGGCCCCGGCCCTGCAGCCTCTAGCTCAGGGGCCACAGCCTCAGCCAATGATTGGGCAAAAGCACTGGGGCAAATATTGGAAAAGGTTGTGTTGTCCCATGCTAGGTCAAACTCTTGTTGTGAGTTAAGGTTATTTGCTGGGGCAGAGGAGTTCGAACCCTGGTTGAAGCATACCATTGAAATGCTGCAGGAGTGGGCCGTACCTGATGCAGAAAAGCGAAGATGTCTAATAGAGAGCCTTAGTGGCCCAGCATTAGATGTGATTCGCACCCTGAAGCTCATTGACCCTGGGGTCAGTGTGAAGGACTGCCTGGAGGCCCTTGATCATACTTTTGGGAGTGTAGAGGGCCCTGAAGACAGTTACTGTAAGTTCCTTAATTCCCGACAGCAAATTGGCGAGAAGATTTCAGCCTATATACAGAGGCTGGAGAGACTGCTTCAGAGAGCTGTCATGAGGGGTGCAGTGACTGCTGAACAGATGGATCGGACCAGACTGGCTCAGATTGTAAGAGGAGCTCAGTATCAGAACCCGATTCTACTCTATCTCCGGCTAAGAGAACGACGGGAACATCCCCCAAGTTATTCCCAGCTGATAAAGGAGGTCAGAGAAGAGGAAGAAAGGCAGGCTGCCAGCGAGTTTTGGGAAGCCCACACATTGGAGCCAGCCGGCACAACACCACTGCAAACGGCCAGTGTACTGATGGTGAGCACCACAGAGGAACTTGCCCAACAAGTGCAGGTCCTGACAGAACGGATAGCTGAACTGCAAAGCACCATTGACCGAGCTAAGATTTCCGGGAATAAGGAGCCTCTGACTGTGGCGATGGAGAAGTCAGCATTTAGAGCCACCATCCCATCTGGGCAAAGGGGGAAAGGACAATTCTTCTGCTACCGATGTGGTCAGGATGGACACAGTGCTGCCAAGTGCCATAATGAAGAAAACCCCTCCTTAGTGTATGGAAAGCTGAGGATCAGTTGGGAGAGATCCGGTAGCTGCCAGAGAGTCCGGGGACGGGGACCACCCAGGCCTGCAGGATTTGAAGATTCCCCCAGAAAAGACCGTCCAGCTGGGATCCCCGCAGGACTGATAGGGCCTCAAGCAGAGGTCATGGTGAAGATTGAAGGGGAGGAGTGTAAAGCCGTGCTTGACACTGGATCTCAAGTGACTATTATATTTCAGTCATTCTACCAACAAATGCTTAGGCACCTGCCTATACAGCCACTGACTGGCATTGGTCTGTGTGGCCACAGCATGGATGAATACCCCTACCAAGGGTATGTCATAGTGCACCTGGAATTCCCAGAGGAGGTTGCTGGGGTAAGAGAAGAGGTGGATACAGCTGCATTAATATGCCCTGACTCTAAAGGGACCTCTGATGTGTCTGTGCTGATAGGGACCAACTCCAGTCTCTTCAAGGTGCTCGCGGATTACTGCAGACGACGGGCTGGGGACCAGTACCTGAATACCCTGATGATCCATACGCTTTGTGCTGAAGCCTATAGGAAGATTGAGGGTGCTAAAAAGGAGACATCTGAGCTACCAATTGGGGCACTGAAGTACATGGGCACAACCCCCTTAGTAGTGCCTGCAAGGACGGAGCAAGAAGTGCTTGTCATGAGTACTCGGCTGAAAGGCAGTAAAGGGGCATTAGCAATGGTAGAGCAGCCAGTTGAAGGAGAGCTCCTGGAAGGAGTGCTGGTCCCCAGTGGAGTCATAACCTTACCTGCTGAAGCCCAGGAAAAGGTGACTATACTGATTGCTAATGAAACAAGTCGAGATGTTGTTGTGAAGCAAGGACAAAAGATAGCAGATCTCTTCGAGCCTGAATCAATTGTAAAACCCCAGCGTGAGACTCAAGTTCCGACAATAGACCCTGCAAAGTTTGACTTTGGAGATTCACCGTTGTCTGAGGAGTGGAAAGATCGCCTGAGGAGGAAACTTTGTGAAAGATCCAAGGTGTTCTCATTGCATGAGTGGGATGTGGGATGTGCAAAAGGAGTCGAGCACAACATCAGACTACATGACTCTCGACCTTTCAGGGAGAGATCTAGGAGGATTGCCCTCTCCGAGATGGAAGATGTGCGACAACATCTTCAGGAGCTGGCTGCGAATGGCATCCTTACAGAGTCCCGCAGCCCATACGCCTCACCCATTGTGGTGGTCCATAAAAAGAATGGGAAAATCCGGATGTGTATTGACTACCGCACTCTAAACCACCGTACTGTGGTTGACCAGTACACAATGCCCCGAGTCCAAGATGCCTTAGACTGTTTGCTGGGAAGCCAGTGGTTCTCTGTGTTGGATCTTCGGAGTGGATACTACCAGATCCCTCTGGGCGAAGAAGATAAGGAGAAGACAGCCTTCATCTGCCCATTAGGGTTTTATCAGTTTGAACGCATGCCCCAAGGGATTTCTGGAGCACCTGGCACATTTCAGCGTCTTATGGAGAAAGTTGTGGGAGACATGAATTTACTGCAAGTGTTAGTTTACTTGGATGACCTGATTGTGTTTGGAAGAACCTTGGAGGAGCATGAAGAAAGACTTCTTAAAGTGCTTGATAGGTTACAGGATTATGGTTTGAAGCTTTCAATTGACAAATGCCAGTTCTGCAGGACCTCAGTGAAGTATGTGGGTCACATCGTGTCCCAAGAGGGTGTGAGTACTGATCCCGATAAAATAGAAGCCCTCACTACATGGCCATGTCCAAGTAACTACAGAGAACTCAAGACCTTTCTTGGGTTTAGTGGCTACTACCGCAGATTTGTGAAGAACTATGCTACGATTGTAAAACCTCTGAATGATCTTACCAGGGGATACCAATCCAGCAGGAACAAATCTAAGACCAAGAATAAGGGGAGGTCCCCAAAGCCTCCTGTGCAGAGACACTATGGCCCCTTCGAACCATTTGGGCCACGTTGGGATGAGAGATGTGAAAGGGCTTTTCGAGAAATAATTACATGCCTAACTCATGCTCCGGTCCTAGTCTTTGCTGACCCAAGCAAGCCATTTATCCTGCATACTGATGCCAGTTTGGAGGGTCTGGGAGCAGTACTGTACCAGGAAGTGGAAGAAAGACGTAAACCTGTAGCATTTGCCAGCCGAGAACTGTCTGATAGTGAAACTCGCTATCCCACCCACAAGCTGGAGTTCTTGGCCTTGAAATGAGCCATCACTGAGAAATTTCGAGACCACTTATATGGTGCTCAGTTCCAGGTGTGGACGGACAACAACCCACTGACTTATGTGTTAACAAGTGCTAAGCTGGATGCTACAGGGCAAAGATGGGTGGCCGCTTTGGCTAGCTATGACTTCAGCATTCAATACCAATCAGGGAGAAGCAATGTAGATGCAGATGCATTGTCCAGGCGTCCACAGGCACCAGGAGTTGCTGTGATACCCACAGATGGAGTGAGGGCTATTTGCAGTGTGAGTCGCCGGGAACCAGAGTCCCAGGAGAGTCTTCATGGATGTGCTGCAGAAGCTTTGGGCCTGCCCCCTGAATGCGTGCCTTCTGCTTCAGTGAACTATATTGCGTTGGACCAATCTCCTTTGCCCATGCTCAATGCGGCTGACTGGCAGGAAGCCCAGCTGCAAGATATTGACATTCGTGATACACTACTTGCAAAAAGGGAGGGGCGAAGCCCAGCTGTGGTTGTCCCACCTAACCCGGAGGGTAAACTACTATTGAGAGAATGGACCAAACTAAAACTGATTCAGGGAATGCTACACCGAGTGACCACAGACCCTTTACAAAAGCAACGAGCACAGCTAGTGCTGCCAAAAGAGTACAGAGCCCTGGCCATGAGGGCCCTGCATGATGACTTTGGACATTTAGGGATGGAGAGGACCCTGGAACTTATTCGTAGTAGGTTCTATTGGCCTCGGATGGCTGAAGATGTTCGCAGGAAATGTGAGACCTGCGCTCGATGTGTTCAAAGGAAAACTCTGCCCACGAGGGCTGCATATCTGAAGAACATCACCAGCAACAAACCTCTGGAGCTGGTATGCATTGATTTCTTGTCTTTAGAAGTAGACTAAAGTGAGTAGCTGAGCGACTCACAGGTCGGTGAGCGGAGCGGAGTGGCTGGAGGAGCAGCTACCAGAGCAGAGCGGAGCCTTGTGGGAGCGGCCCAAGGGACGGCTGAAGTGGAGCAGAGCTGAGCGGCTCACAGGTCGGTGAGCAGAGTGGAGCAGCTGCGAGAGCAGTTCGTGGGACGGCGGGAGTAGCTCACGGGACACCTGGTGGAGTGGAGCGGCTCGTGGTGAAGGCTGCGGCGGAACCCCGTCGGCCTCGGATCACGTAAGGTGCCCCTTAATGGGGTTGCTGGTTTCAAGAACCCAAGGGAAAGGACACAGCCCAACTTGCTGGGGTGGGTTTTTTTGCTCATGGTTTGTGTTATGAATCCTGTGTGTGGTGTTTTTCCAATTTAATGCTGATGTCGTTTACCTCATGTTATTAAACATTTTCTGTTACACTCAGACTCCGTGCTTGCGAGAGGGGAAGTATTGCCTCTTAGAGGCACCCAGGGGGTGGTATGTAATTGTCCCAGGTCACTGGGTGGGGGCTCGAGCCGGTTTTGCATTGCGTTATTGAAACGGAACCCCTAGATACAGAACCCGGCCCTTGCTGCTGCCAACTTAGATGGGCAGAAGGGTTGCATTAGTATCTGTCCTCGTATGGTGATTTCCACTCCCCAAACCCCCGATTTAGGAGAGGTGGGTGGACTCGCCCTCCCACTCCCGGGAGACGCTGTGTGTTGCCAATCCCCCTTGACGAACACATTTTATTGGAGGTCCTCACCACACAGGCAAGTGGTTCCCATCCCAGCTCACATGGCCGCTTTCTCCCCTCGCTTCCTTTCCTGCTGGTGTCTAGCCATAGTTCCTTTCCACCACCCTCCTCTAGCAGAGGGGACCAGCAGGGCACCAGCAGGTGGCTCTCTCCCAGATTGCTACTGAGGGCTAGACCTTGCAAGGACTTGCGACTTTTGGATTTTTAACACTCCCAAACATCACAGGGGTTTGAAGGCTGGGGATTTTGGTTAAACCACTCGCTAATGCATGTGATGTCAGGCTTTACATGTACGTGAGCATTTAATCATTGAAATACACAGTTCATTTCAAGGGGTAGCGACCCAGATAGGGGTAGGTATCTGCACAATCACCTTCAGTAACCCCACAAGTCAGCCTTTGTCCCCCTCTTGTGGCTGATTCACAGAAGGGGTTGAAGAGTCTGTGGTTGCTAATTGAGGGTACATCTAGACTGGCATAAAGGCATCTCTTTAAAGCAAGTTAGCTGACACATTTTAAAATCCTGCTGTGGACGGGACAAGCTGTATTTTAATGTGTGTTAGCTGGAATTGTTAAAATACCTCTTGTTCGGTTCACAGCACTAGGGTTTGAAAACATGTTGCTAAATTGCTTTAACCAACATGTTTTGAAAATACACCTTTTATCTGAGCCTAGACAAGCCCTAAGGGATTTAATTCTTTATTCAATTGTTTGAGGCTTATGCTTTCGTTACTGAAGGTCCCATCTAACTCACCTGATTGGTCCACGCTGGTTCAAGTTACATATGCCCAATATAGTATTTCCAGTCTCCTGTAACAAAACCATAGTCACGTAGGATTTCCCAGTGCCCACGACACAGCTACTTAGAACTTCACTGTGACATGTGAAAGCCCAGATCCTCCTGCTCCCAAAGCACTAGCCCACACTTTTTATTATTATTTGTATATGATAGTGCCTAGGAGCTCTAGTCACGGACCAAGACCTCATTGTGCTAGGTGCTGTACAAACACAGAACAAAACAGTCCCTGCCCCCAAAGAGCTTAAAGGAGAATCTCCATTAGCTATTAGCAGCATAATGTTTATGACCCAGTTGAGTGGTTCTCACTCCACCCAGTAGAGGGCAGTCCTGCATACACTCTAGACAGGACATTCAAGTAACAACTAATAATTATTCAACCAATTCCCCCCTTCAAACTTTGCAGTGCCTGCACACCTAGAGTTACCTTTACCCTGAGAAAAGTCTTCAGTGTAAAAAATACCTCGCCTCACCCTGCTACTACAAGGGCGGCAAATCAAGGCTTTGCCAAGCTCCCTCAAGAGGACATTCAAAGCCAACAAGTATGACAATTATTTTTGCCCAAATGTTAAAACTTCTGCGAAGAAGTTAAGCGCCTGAAAAGGTGCTTTTGTTAGGATACGCTCCTCATCCCAGCATCACTTGTCATCCACACCCACTCTGGCTTTGTATCACCCCAGTTCCAAAGCAAAGGCACTCTCCACAACACACACAGGGCCAGAACGTCTCAATTAGGACAACTCTCCCTTCCCCCAACTCACACACATCAGGTAAGTGTCACCCCTGGGAGTCCCCTGAGCAGTTTGGTTCTCCCTGAACCCCCCAGTGCCTCCTGCAGCAAAAGGACAGGGGCTGGGGCACAGGGATATGGGTTGGGAGGGATTTGGGGACAGGGGTGAGGGGGACAGGTGAGAGACCCTGGATCAAGGAGTAGGTAGTAGGTGATGTCTGAAGACAGGTGGTAAGGACTCTTTGGGGGAATGTGCAGGGGGTTTGGAGGGTCCCCTGGGACAGGGGATAGGAGCTCCATGGGGAAAGTGTGGGGGGAGAGTCAGGGCCTCCTGGGACAGTGGGGGGGATCGGGGATCCTCTGGGGAAGGAGGGAGAGTCAAATATCCCCTGGGACACCAGATGGGGGCTCCCTGGGGAAGGTGAATGGAGGCTCGGGGTGGGAGGGGGGTTCCCATAGGACTTGGTATGGGGGCTCCCTGGGAAAGATGAATGGTGGTTTGGGGTTCCCTGGGTGGGTCGGGGGTCCCCGGGGCAGTGGATTGAGGCTCCCTGGGGGAGGGATCAGGGGTCCCCAGGGAACGGGAAGGGGGAGCCCTGGGGGAGATCAGGGGTCCCCGGGGCAGGGCATGGGGGCTCCCTAGGGGGGAATTTGGGGGATCTCCAGGGAGGGGCTTCGGAGCTCCCTGGGGAAGACCCGGGGATCCTGCGGCACCTCTCGAGCCCCCAGGCCGTGGCAGGGGCAGCGAGCCCTGGCTCCCCGCAGCGTCGTCCCGCTCCCCGCCCGCACTCACCCGCCGCTCGCTCCCTGCCGGCTGTGGCTGCAGCACGTGGGGGCCGCGCTCGGAGCCGCTGCCCCGGTCCCAGCCCCGCCCCGCCAAGGCTGGGAGGGGAGCGCAGCGCAGCGTCCCCCGGCTGCGGCCATCAGCACCGCCAGTCCCGGGGCAGGGCCACCTGCTGCTGCTGCCCCACACTGCCGCCTGGGGGAGCCTCTGCCCCAGCTCGGGGCCCGGGGCTCCTCTCCCCTGATCGAGAGGATAAATACGTATGGCAACATTGTATGTAAAGTTATAAAGATTCTACTGTATGACTTTACTGAGACATGCTCCAAGTTTAGAAAAGCAGGCACAAACCAGTTCCTCAGAGACAAAAGGCAAACTGATGCCTCAGCCAAGTATCAGCATAATCAAATGGACTATCGCCTGGGTAAGTGTCCATTTTGTGGCAGGAAGAAGGGTGTGAGCAAGAAATTTACATCTTGGCAATGGAACAGCTGGAGATTCCCATGCAAACAGGCTGGCTGCCACCAGAACCCCAACTGGAGATGATTCTCAGAGGAGGAAGAGGCATAAAAATGAGGAACAGAGGCCCCAAATCACCCCTCTCCTCCCTTTCTCTCTACCCATGACACCCATGACTAATGGACAAGAAAAGGAATGGAACATTGGATTGGGGGAGGGGTCCAACACTGCAAAAGAACATGTGGTGAGAGACTTTTGTTTTGAATTCACTTTGCTTGTTAAGTTAGGTATTTGTTCGTGTTTTATCTTTTATTTATTTGTAACCAATTCTGATTTTTTATGTCTCATTACTTGTAATCACTTAAAATATTTCTTTCTGTAGTTATTAACATTATTTTATCTAAACATGTGTGTGTTTGAAGTGTGTGGGAAGCTCCATTTGAGATACCAAGGTATGTGCATATTGTTTTCTATTAATGAAATGATGGACTTTCTATGAGCTTGTATTGTTCAGGAAGCTACTGGGCAGCACAAGCAGCACATTTCTGAGGACAAATTTAGGACTGGGAATTTTCTGGTGTCACTCTGAAATATAATTCAGGAGTGGCTGGTTAAAAGCACTCCTGTAACTCAGCTAGAATAATTTACATGCTAGAGGCTGGGTGTGAGAAGGCCAGGAGTGGTTGTTCTCACAGCAAAGCAGTATAAATGGCATCCCAGGTTGTAGAATTGAGGGGACATCGCTGTCCATCAGTCCAGATTGTACCCTGGGGAATGTCACAGCGATGAATATCATAGGATGAATGAAGGTAGGAGTTGACATTTGTGATGAATGAGAAATGATAGATAGGGTGAGGATAGTCCTTGAAAGTGAAGACAAGTAGCTTATGTTTGATAGGCAAGGAGGAGCTCGTTGAGGGTGATGGGGCACTTCCTTAAGAGTCTTCTACAGACAATCCCAAAGAAAACTATAGCAGCCTTAACCTGCATGCACTAGATTCACACTAAAAATACATATGCTGTTAAAGATGACTGCAAAGGAGGTGGGAGGGGACCATGTTTTGTTTTTTTTTAAACGCAGTTGGGGGGTGAGGGGCTGCTTTTTTCTTGTTACTTTAGGAATATCAAATCATGACTTGCACATGCCCTTGCAGGGCCATAAGAACTGGGGTGTCAGCTCTTGCAGCCACTAATCGATTTACGTGAGTGTTGAATCAAGATCTTTCCTTCCAGCTGTGTCAGGTTGAGTTAAACAGTCTGAATAACAATCACTCCCCCGCTTTGTTAACCAGGTTTCATTTGTATGGCAGCCGATACCTATCTAGGCACTTAGGCGGCCCTTATCACCGTAGTACCCGAGTGTAGAGCCCTGCAAATCTGCCGATATCTGCATACCATGTTTGCGGATTGTGGATTGGATGTGGATACAAATTTTGTATCCATGCAGGGCTCTACCTGAGCACTTCACAGTCATCAATAGATTTTATCCTCACAACACCCCTGTGAGGTAGGAAAGTATTATCCTCATTGCACAGATGGGGGAACTGAGAATGGAGAGGCTAAGGGGGGATATTTGCAAAGGCCTGAATCAGTTATGTACCCAACTCCCAGTAACTTTCAATGAGCATTCGGTGCCTAACTATCCTCTGTGCCTTTGGAAATCTCTCCCAAGTAAGCACAAAGAAAGTATGTGGCTGACCCAAACACACATCTCCTGAGTCGCAGTCCTGTGCCAAGTCCACTAGACAACACTTCCTCCCATTTTTTGATTTCAGGATTTTGATAATCTTGTCACTTTCCCAGTTGTCCAAGTCTTCCGGGCCGGGAGAGACCTAAGATCCCCATCCTGCAAGGGTTCACTACATGGACAGAGCAGTGTGACTGTATGGAGACCCAGTAGAGTCATGGGAGCTCTGCACTGCGGTCCACCTGAGCAGAGGTTATTGCAAGATGAGGACCCAGGCATTGTAAATGCCAGAAGGGAATTCACTAAAAGAAATAGTTTAATGAGGTTATTAATAAATAACTATTTGGTTCAATTCCATTACACGCTCCTGGTATCCTTCTTCTTGGGGAAGAAGACAACCTGGGGAACTATAGACCAGTCAGCCTAATTTCCATACCTGGAAAGATACTCGAACCATCAATATTAAATGGTCAATTTGTAAGCACCTAAATGATCAGGGGGTGAGGGATAGCTCAGTGGTTTGAGCATCGGCCTGCTAAACTGAGGGTTCTGAGTTCAATCCTTGAGGGGGCCACTTAAGAATCTGGGGCAAAATCAGTACTTGGTCCTGCTAGTGAAGGCAGGGGGCTGGACTCAATGACCTTTCAAGGTCCCTTCCAGTTTAGGAGATGGGATATCTCCATTAATTTAATTTTAATTTTTTTTTTAATCATAGGGTTCTAAGGAATAGCCAGCATGGATTTTTCAAGAACAAACCATGCCAACCAACCTAATTTCCTTCTTTGACAGGGTTACAAGCCTAGCAGATAGGAAGGAAGCAGTAGATGTGATATATGGTTATTTTAGTAAGGCTTCTGAGACAGTCCCATGTGACATTCTCATAAGCAAACTAGGGAAATGTGGTGTAGATGAAATAATATAACATGGGTGCACAGCTGATTGAAAGACTGAACTCAGAGAGTAGTTCTTGAGTGTTCACTGTGAAACCAGAGCATAGCTAGTGGGATCCCACAGGGGTCACTCCTGGGTCCAGTATTAGTCAATATTTTCATTACTGACTTGGATAATGGAGTGGAAAGCATGCTTATAAAATCTGAGAATGACACCAAGCTGAGAGGGACGGAAGCACTTTGGAGGACAGGATTAGAATTCAAAATGACCCTGACAAATTAAAGAATTAGTCTGACCAGTCAGACCAATCAGCTTAATTTTGTTACCGGGAAAGATAATGGAGCAAATAATCAAAAAATCAATTTGTAAGCACCTAGAAGATAGGTGATAAATAACAGTCAACATGGATTAGTCAAAGAACAAATCATATTAAACCAACTTAATATCCTTCTTTGACAGGATAACAAGCCTTGTAATATAACTCAACTTTAGCCTAAGGCTTTTGATACAATCTCACATGACCTGCTCATAAACAAACTAGGGAACTATCGCTTAGATGAACCTACTATAAGGTGGGTGCATAACTGGTTGGAAAAGCATACTCAAAGAGCCATTATCAACGCTTCACAGTCAAGCTGGAAGGGGATATTAAGTGGGGTCCCACAGGAATCTGTCCAGGGTCCAGGTCTACTCAATATCTTCATAAATGATTTGTATAACGGCATGGAGAATACACTTATAAATCTGCAGATGATACCAAGCTGGGAGGGGTTGCAAGCACTTTAGAAGACAGGATTAGAATTCAAAATGATCTTGACAAACTGGTAAAATGGTCTGAAATAAATGCAATGAAATTCAGTAAGGACAAATGCAAAGTACTACACTTAGGAAGGAATAATCAGTTGCACAAATACATAGTGGGAAATAACCGCCTAGGCAGGAGTACTGCAGAAATGGATCTGGCTGTTAGCATGAATCACAAACTAGACATGAGTCACACAGCTCTTCCTGTTTTAATTTCAAACTTACTTCTCCAGGGAAGCTCAGCTCAGACGCAGCATCTAGTTTGTCAATGAAATTCCTGGGCTTTATCCCCATTTATGCTATGACCCCTTCACACAGCTCTGGCAGTATATTGGGGACTTTAAGTGGGAGTAAATTACACCTGCACCCACTTCAAAGCATCGTACCACCACAAAAATGGTGTAAAGGGGGTTTAGTGTAAAGGAAAATTAAACCCCTTTTGGTTTTTTTGCCCTGTTTTGTATGTCATTTGATCATTAAGACAAAGATCGAGGTGGCCAAGATCAGTGTCAGAATGCAAAGTATACTTAGACACATTTCAGAGTGGTAGCCATGTTAGTCTGTATCAGCAAAAACAATGAGGAGTCCTTGTGGCACCTTAGAGACTAAATTTATTCGGGCATAAGCTTTTGTGGTCTAAAACCCACTTCATCAGATGCATGGAGTGGAAAATACATTAGGCAAGTATATATACACAGTACATGAAAAGACGGGAGTTGCCTTACCAATGGGGGGTCAGTGCTAACGAGACAATTCAATTAAAGTGGTATGCCAACATTTTTATGGCTGACTTAGAACAACGCTTCCTCAGCTCTCGTCCCCTAACGCCCCTACTCTACTTGCACTACATGGATGACATCTTCATCATCTGGACCCATGGAAAAGAAGCCCTTGAGGAATTCCACCAGGATTTCAACAATTTCCACCACACCATCATCCTCAGCCTGGACCAGTCCACACAAGAGATCCACTTCCTGGACACTACAGTGCAAATAAGCGATGGTCACATAAACACCAACGAATACCAGAAACCTACTGACCACTATACTTACCTACATGCCTCCAGCTTTCATCCAGACCACATTACACGATCCGTTGTCTACAGCCAAGCTCTAAGATACAACCGCATTTGCGCCAATCCCTCAGACAGAGACAAACACCTACAGAAACTCTATCAAGCATTCTTAAAACTACAATACCTACCTGCTGAAGTGAAGAAACAGATTGACAGAGCCAGAAGGGTACCCAGAAGTCACCTACTACAGGACAGGCCCAACAAAGAAAGTAACAGAACGCCAATAGCCGTCACCTTCAGCCCCCAACTAAAACCTCTCCAGCGCATCAACAAGGATCTGCAACCTATCCTGAAGGATGATCCCTCACTCTCACAGACCTTGGGAGACAGTCCAGTCCTTGCTTACAGACAGCCCCGCAACCTGAAGCAAATACTCACCAGCAACTACACACCACACAACAAAAAACACGAACCCAGGAACCTATCCCTGCAACAAACCCTGTTGCCAACTTTGTCCACATAGCTATTCAAGGGACACCATCATAGGACCTAACCACATCAGCCACACCATCAGGGGCTCGTTCACCTGCACATCTACCAATGTGATACATGCCACCATGTGCCAGCAATGCCCCTCTGCCATGTACATTGGCCAAACCGCAGAGTCTCTACACAAAAGAATAAATGGACACAAATCAGATGTCAAGAATTATAACATTCAAAAACCAGTTGGACAGCACTTCAATCTCCCTGGACACTCAATAACAGACTTAAAAGTGGCAATTCTTCAACAAAAAAAACTTCAAAAACAGACTCCAATGAAAAACTGCAGAACTGGAATTAATTTGCAAACTGGACACTATCAAATTAGGCCTGAATAAAGACGGGGAGTGGATGGGTCACTACAAAAACTAATTTCCCCCTACTGTTACTCACACCTTCTTGTCAACTGTTTGAAAAGGGCCACCCTGATTACATTGGCCTCGTTACCACTACAAAAGTGATTTTTCCTCCCTTGGTATCCTATTGTTGAGAATAGCCCACTTCCACTTTAATTGAATTGTCTTGTTAGAACTGACCCCCCACTTGGTAAGGCAACTCCCATCCTTTCATGTTCTGTGTATATATTCTGCCTACTGTATTTTCCACTCCATGCATCTGATGAAGTGGGTTTTAGCCCATGAAAGCTCATGCCCAAATAAATTTGTTAGTCTCTAAGGTGCCACAAGTACTCCTCGTTGTTTTTTTTAAAGACCCATGTATACTTAAAGACACAGCAGCTCATTTTTACAAAAGCAAGAAATATGTTTCAAATGCGAGAAGTACAGTTTGTTACACTTATTTAATTGGTGATTGGAAGATGGAACAAGCAAGCTGGATTTCTAGTAACACCATGAAAGCACCAAAGAAATATTCACATTTCCACAGGTAAGTGAGGCACTCGGAGCTCTTTATCCGATAGATTCCTCATGGGAAGCACTGAAACACTTCTTCAAAAGCGTCCAGAAAAGGCTCAGTGATTTCATCAACTGTGACATGTCTCTGGAGTTCTTCGCTCAGGGAGGTGACACCCATCCCTTCGAGTCCACAAGGAACAATGTGATCAAACCACGTAAGATCTGTGCAGCAGTTCAGCGCCAGCCCAGGAGAGGTTATATGCCTTCCACAATGGACACCTGAAAAGCAAAACATACATGTCACCTCGTTCAGTGCTATGTACCACACACCACCCCTCCCCCAAAGTCATCTTAAATGTCAGATTCCAAGGCCAGAAGGGACCATCGTGATCATCTAGCCTGACTTGTATAACACAAGCTACAGAACTTCCCCCAAATAACCCCTAGAGCAGATCTTTCAGAAAAACATCCAATCCTGATTTAAAAATTACCAGTGATGGACAATCCACTACAGCCCTTGGCAAGTTGTTCCAATGGTTAAATATCCCCTTCACACTAAGACTCCTATCCACCTTACCACATAAGTTGCCCAGCTGATGAGGCACCAATGCTGTAGTGTAGCGAGGGCGCTGAGACCATAGCTTATCACATTCACCAATACGGTCTCAATGTTTCCTTGTACTCCCCCACCATCTGTTATCTCATCTTACACGTCAACTGTAAGTTCTTTGGGGGCAGAGACCTGCCTGTCTGCACTGTATTTGTGACTGGGGTTCCCAGGCTCTAATATAATACAAATCTAGCTCAGGGCACTGGGCTCATTGTTATTGCAGAGACATGCAGGCATGGTGTGCAGTCCCTCATGAGGAAGTGAAATTCTTGTAAATATCGGCTTGTTAACCAGGCAAATCCTGCCTATTAGCAGGATTGGCTCTGGTAGCGAATGAGGACAAAGGACAGCATGATGTGCATGTTCACAGTCATACATAGTAGATCCCTGATTTTCCCGCTTTGCACTGCACAACAGGAGAGCTGGGATTCTACACTACTGTACTGTGACCATTGTTTTTAGAGAATCATAGAGCTTTTCAGTAGCAGAAAATTTCCAGGAATTATTAAGGCCCACGTCCTGAAAGATTTACACATGTGCACAATTTTAGTCAGAGGAGTAATCCAATGAGATTACACACGTGAGTAATGGTACACACCTGCAGAAATCTTTCCAGGACTGAGGCATAAAAATGTAGTTCCAGTGATTTACAAGTAACCCCTAAGATTATTAGAATTGAGATTAGTGTGCAGGGGGAATCTCTATTATTTCAGTATGTGGAATGCCTTTAGCCACACTCCATGTATAATCAGGTCACACTCTACCTGCTATTTTCCATGGATCTTTCACACAGCAGCACATGAAAGGAGAAGCAGTTTAATAAAGGCTACGCTACGGCCTTGTCTCTGCTAGAAAAGGATCTGCCAGTGTAACTATACCAGCAAACCATCTTAGTGGAGGTGCCGTTTGTACCAGGAAGAGTGCATTTGCTGGTATAACTTATATCAGTTCCCTAAATGAAATAAACGATATCAGCAAAAGCATGGTTTTACTTGTATAACTGCATCTACACTTGTGCTTTTGCCAACACCATCAGGTCAGTTATGGGGTGTGATTTTTTCCACGCTTGATAACATAGCTACACTGGCAAAAATTTTAAGGGTAGACCAGGTCTACGCTAGGAGCTATGCTGTCAAAAACCTCTAGTGTGGACATATTTATATTGGTATAGAAGTGCTTATTGGATTTCCCTGACCGGGATGAACGATACCAGTATAAACACCATTATAACTGTGTCTATACTACCGCTTTACTGGCATATCTACGTTAGTAAAAATCACACCCCAAACCAACACAACAATGCCAGTAAGACTCATTAGAGCAGACCAGGCGAAGCAGAAAAGCATGGCCTTGATCCTGCACTGAAAACCCCATGGGTGGATCCCTACATCCGTGCTGAGCCCCACTGGAGTCTATGCGGTTCATTGCAGCATCAGGGCTTGTGATCATAAAACCACGAACACTGGTGGGGCACTTGGGCGGGTGCAAACCCTGAAACTACTCTTAACTCACTCAAGGCTGCTCAGCCCCATCTCCTGCCAACTTCCCAGGAGCTCCCCAAGTCTCCACTTGTCCCCTGATCCTCTACCTCTCTGCTGCTCCCCATGACCTCCTTCCTTCTCCTCAGGGACCCCCTGAACCCCTGCATCCCCCGACTGCTACCCCCATTTCCCCTGCACCCCTCTTCCTGTCTCCTCCACAGGGACCCTGAGCCCCCAACATACCCCAACCCCCACCTCTCTCCTGCCCCCCATTTTACCCCCACTCCTCTTCCTGTCTCCTCCCCAGGGACCCTGAGCCAACTACATCACCCAACCCCCACCTCTCTCCTGCCCCCCATTTCCCCTGCACCCCTCTTCTTGTCTCCTCCCCAGGGACCCTGAGCCCCCAATATACCCCAATCCCCACCTCTCTCCTGCCCCCCATTTTACCCCCACTCCTCTTCCTGCCTCTGAGCCCCCCACATACCCCAACCCCCACCTCTCTCCTGCCCCCCATTTTACCCCCACTCCTCTTCCTGCCTCCTCCCCAGGGACCCGGAGCCAACTACATCACCCAACCCCCACCTCTCTCCTGCCCCCCATTTCCCCTGCACCCCTCTTCTTGCCTCCTCCCCAGGGACCCCGAGCCCCCCTCACTCCCTTCCTGCCCCGGGACCCCCCGAACCCCCCACTAACCCCACCCCTCTCCTGCCCCCCACCCCTCTTCTTGCCTCCTCCCCAGGGACCCTGAGCCCCCCACATACCCCAACCCCCACCTCTCTCCTGCCCCCCATTTTACCCCCACTCCTCTTCCTGTCTCCTCCCCAGGGACCCTGAGCCAACTACATCACCCAACCCCCACCTCTCTCCTGCCCCCCATTTCCCCTGCACCCCTCTTCTTGCCTCCTCCCCAGGGACCCCGCTCCCCTCACTCCCTTCCTGCCCCGGGACCCCCCGAGCCCCCCACTAACCCCACCCCTCTCCTGCCCCCACCCCTCTTCTTGCCTCCTCCCCAGGGACCCTGAGCCCCCCACATACCCCAACCCCCACCTCTCTCCTGCCCCCCATTTCCCCTGCACCCCTCTTCTTGCCTCCTCCCAAGGGACGCGAGGCCCCCTCACTCCCTTCCTGCCCCGGGACCCCCCGAACCCCGCGCTTCTCTCAGCCCCCCGCCTCCCCCCGGATCCCGGCCCGGCGCAGAGCTGGCGGCCCCGCAGCCACACGCCGGTGGAGGGCGGCGGCAGGGCGCGCGGGGCGGGCAGGCCCAGGCGGCGGCAGAGGCCGAGGCGCCGCGGGTCCAGCACCGGGTAAGCCAGCAGCTGGCCCGGGCCGTGGAAGGTGAGCAGCGCCCAGCGCCCGCAGCCGCCGCTCCTCGCCCGCCGGGTCGGGGCCGCCCCGCAGCCCGCGCGTGTACACGGGCCCCGCCGGCTCGGAGAGCAGCAGCCAGCCCGCCGCGCCCGGCCCCACGCAGCGCTCCTGTGCCGCCAGCGACTCCGCGTAGGGCAGCCGGCCGGGCCCGCATCGCCCCGCCGCTGCCGGCCAGAATGCCTGCCTGGCTGCCTGGGGGAGCGCGGGGCGGGGGGCGACTCGAGGCGGGGCTGGGAGTGGGGTAGGGCAGGGTGGGGTAGGGCTCAGAGGCGGGGAAAGGCAGGGTGGGGTAGGAGGCAGAGATGGCACTGGGGTGGAGGCGGGGGGAAGGCAGGGTGAGATAGGGCTCGGAGGTGGGGTAGTGCTCAGAGGTGGGATAGTGGAAGGCAGGGTGGGGTAGGGCTCAGAGGCGGGGGGAAGGTAGGGTGAGGTAGGGGTCAGAGGTAGGGTAGGGGAAGGTAGGGTGGGGTAGGGGTCAGTGATGGCACTGGGGTGGAGGCGGGGGGAAGGCAGGGTGAGGTAGGGGTCAGAGGTGGGGTAGGGGAGGCAGGGTGGGGTAGGGCTCAGAGGCGGGGGAAGGCAGGGTGGGGTAGGGGTCAGAGATGGCACTGGGGTGGAGGCGGGGGTGGGGTAGGGGGCAGGGGGTGGAGCTGAGGTTAGGCTGGGATGGGCTGTGAGTTGGGTCAGGTGGGTGAGGGGTTGGGGTGGGGTGTGGGATGCGGTAGGGGACAGAGGAAGGGTAGGGTGAGAGTAGAGGTTAGGTGAAGCTGGGGATAGGGTGGGATGGGGAATCAACGTTGGGGTTGTGTGATGAAGTGGGGGAATTGTCTTGTTTTTTTCTTGTTTTTCCAATGGTTTGCATGCAGAGGGGGCGGGACTCAGTTTCCCTGGGTGTTACTGGTTTAACGAGGTGATGGGAGAGGGAGTTTGTTGTTACAGAGGACCAGCTAGGGAACTTGGGACACCAGCCAATGGCCTGGAGAATGGATACCCCAGCGACTGGCGACCTGGTGACCCAGAGGCCCAGCTCAGGAGTTGCAGCCAGTTCTGGCCAGTGGGAGGACAATGGGCTGTAAAGAGAGGACCCCCGGTGACCTAACAAGCTGGTTCCAGCCAGAGGGGGCCAGAGGATGGAAGAGAGGAGAGGAGAGGAGGCGACTCTGTTTACCTGGAGAGAAGACAATGGACAGAGGCGGGGCTTGAGGGTGGTGATATCAGATGCCCATCTGGGAAGCAGGAGGGTTCTGGGCTGGAGAGGGAGAGCAGGCAGAGCCCACCTGGATGCAGGGGAGACTTGGATGTGCTGTGCTGAGGGAAGCCAGGCTCGAGGGCCCTAAGCGTTTCCTGTGCTATGTTCAGACGCTCAATAAACCTTGTTGTTTTACACTGGCTGAGTGTCACTCCAGTCTAGAGAACAGGGTTACATTATTCCCTTTGGGGAGTGGAGGCCCTGGGGTTCCAGAGCGAGTGGACTCCTGAGGGGGCTCACGGCAAGAAACAGGTGTGCTAAGGCTCTGAGAGGTGTGGCTCCAGGAGGTGGAGGGGCTTAACCCCCGAGAGAGAGTGGACCCCCGACAAGGGCTGGCACACTGAAGGGGGTTCCTCCCAGGGACCGCACAGGGCCAAGAGTGGGCACGATCTGTGAGTCCGTGACAGGTTGATTTCACATAGAATAGGGATCTGATGCATAAGGAAGGCAGGGGTGGGAGTCTGGGGGTGGAGCAGGAGGTGGGGGGAGCAGGAGGTGGGGTGGGGTGAAGTTAGGTAAAATGTAGTGGGTTATTCTGTGCTCTTAGCCCCATGCCTATATGCCAAGTGTGTGACCCATCAACAGATGAAGCTTTGCTTTCCCCACCATTGCATCACCTCTCTTATTATTTAATTTAAGTGGAATTGATGCTTTCCAGTGGTTTACATGTAATGTCCTTTTAACTGACTCTGGTGAGTTAGAGTCATAGAGATTAAGGCCAGAAGGGACCATCAGATCATCTAGTGTGACCCCCCTGTATATCACAGGCCACCAACACCACCCAGCATGCGTATACTAACCCAGCAACCCAAATTAAACCGAAGTATTCCAGCCCACTGGAGACTAGACTGTTATGTGCCACAGGGAGACAATACAAGGGACCAAGATGCATCAGTGCCTGAGGCCCCTGCAATGGCAGGGACATGATTAAGTGAGATAGACCCAGATATAACTTTGGCAAGTGACCCTCATTCCACGCTGCAGAGGAAGGTGAAAACCCCCCAAGGTCACTGCCAGACTGACCTGTGGAAAAATTCCTTCCCTATCCCACGTATGGCAATCAGTCCCTGGGCATGTGAGCAAGAATAGCACCTGAGAGAGCGTGCTTGGTGCCGCCCACCTCAGAGCCCTGGCCCTCCTTATCCAGTGTCCATTTCCAGCCCAGGCCATCTCTGGTGCTTCAGAGGAAGGAGACAAAAACAAATAAACAAAACAATAAAAAAAACCCAAAACAGAATACATTGGGTGGGGGAGAAAAATAATCCCTTTTTGATCCCTACAGGTGGCTGGCTGAAACCCTGATGAAGGAAACATAAACTGGAAGTGAGCCCTGCCCCTTACCATCAGAAGCAACCCTGTCAGACAATTGCACTCATAAATTTGTCCAGCTCTGTCTTAAAACTCATGAAGTTCCACAACTCCTACTGGGAGCGAGCTGCCCTGGAGATTCTTATACAGTGCACAGCCCCTGTTCTGTGCTCCATTGCACATTAGAACAGTACAGAGAATGGCCAGCAAATCCTAAGAGCAATCCCAGCAGGCACAACTAGTGGGTGCATGGCACATGTGTCAGGTTATGACCGTGCTAGCAGCACAGACTGCTGTTGGCACAGTGCAGGGCCTGTGACTTGTGCAATTGTAAGCCCCGTGAAATGTAGGTTTCATTTCAGGCAGAAGTAAGGAAAGGAGCTTCCCAGCCTGAGAGGGGATATTCCCCACATGACATTTAGTATAGCTTAGTTAATGTTTTTTTTTTTTTTTTAGAAGGCAGCAAAATATATTGTTTGAGTTTTTTCTTAAACAAAAACAAAACTGCAAGCAGCTCATCTCACAGCAACAACTCTACAGCAACACTCCAGTGTTCCCCTTACCCAGCATTCACAAGCACGCTCCAGGAACATACCAACCTGTGATGAGTAACCCTACCATAATAAAACCAGAGCAAAACTCCCCAGCACTCATGAGCAGCCTTAGAATAACAAACCCATTTGTACAAAATGGAGCTAAAGAATTTTAATAACAAAACCAAGTCTAGAATTATATTGTAGTTAAACTTACAAATGATTATTGTGAATCATAGAAGATTAGGACTGGAAGAGACCTCAGGAGGTCATCTAGTCCAACCCCCTGCTCAAAGCAGGACCAATCCCCAACTAAATCATCCCAGCCAGGGCTTTGTCAAGCCGGGCCTTAAAAACCTCTAAGGAAGGAGATTCTACCACCTCCCTAGGTAACCCATTCCAGTGCTTCACCACCCTCCTAGTGAAATAATGCTTCCTAATATCCAACCTAGACCTCCCCCACTGCAACTCCATCCTCCTTGTAACCCCACTTCAGGTAGTTGAAGGCTATCAAATCCCACCTCACTCTTCTCTTCTGCAGACTAAACAACCCCAGTTCTCTTCCTCGTAAGTCATGTGCCTCAGCCCCCCTGATCATTTTCGTTGCCCTCTGCTGGACTCTCTCCAATTTGTCCACATCCTTTCTGTAGTGGGGGGCCCAAAACTGGACGCAGTACTCCAGATGTGGCCTCACCAGTGCCGAATAGAGGGGAATAATCACTTCCCTTGATCTGCTGGCAATGCTCCTACTAATGCAGCCCAATATGCCGTTAGCCTTCTTGGCAACAAGGGCACACTGCTGACTCATATCCAGCTTCTCATCCACTGTAATCCCCAGGTCCTTTTCTGCAGAACTACTGCTTAGCCAGTCGGTCCCAGCCTGAACCAGTGCATAGGATTCTTCCGTCCTAAGTGCAGGACTCTGCACTTGTCCTTGTTGAACCTCATCAGATTTCTTTTGGCCCAATCCTCCAATTTGTCTAGGTCACTCTGGACCCTATCCCTAGCCTCCCGCGTATCTACCTCTCCCCTCAGCTTAGTGTCATCTATGAACTTCCTGAGGGTGCAATTCATCCCATCATCCAGATCATTAATAAAGATGTTGAACAAAACCGGCCCCAGGTCCGACCCCTGGGGCACTCCGCTTGATACCAGCTGCCAACTAGACATCGAGCCGTTGATCACTACCCATTGAGCCCGACAATGTAGCCAGCTTTCTATCCACCCTATAGTCCATTCATCCAATTCATACTTTTTTAACTTGCTGGCAAGAATACTGTGGGAGACCGTACCAAAAGCTTTACTAAAGTCAGATATATCACGTCCACCGCTTTCCCTATATCCACAGAGCCAGTTATCTCATCATAGAAGGCAATCAGGTTGGTCAGGCATGACTTGCCCTTGGTGAATCCATGGTGACTGTTCCTGATCACCTTCCTCTCCTCCAAGGGCTTCAAAATGGTTTCCTTGACTGGTCTGTAGTCCCCCGGGTTCTCCTTCTTCCCTTTTTTAAAGATGGGCACTATATTTGCCTTTTTCCAATAAGAGTAAATAGTTTTAATTATAGTTTGTTTTAAAAATCAGGACTAAGATCCTGAGTGGGTTGAAATTAACCATGTCGGGCCTTTAGAGAATAACCAAATGATCCAATCTTAGCTTTTAAGTACTATTCTATAAAATATTCCAATGTCACCGAACTGCTAAATGAGTCAATTATTAAAAACAAAATAAACTGTACCCAGTGAGCTCTTGTAAAGCTGTTGTTTCAAATTATCAATTAGATTAATCATATAAAAGTTACAATTCATGCATTTAGTGTTTATAGAGCTATCAACTGCATTAGCTCTGACTTTATCACAAATCTTATTTTCTGGATATCTACTCTTAGTAGTTCTAAACAAATTAGCTCTCACCTCAGCCAACAGCCTTTTTGCAAGTACTACAGTGCGGTTACTGTTGTACTGGAGAAATTGCAAGAAAGGCAGAAGTGAATGATAAGAGGCACTTTCTTCTGTTTACCTACTCCTTTGTTGAAAAGGAGTAAAGGTAACAAAGGTCTACAAGATTAGTGTAGCCTGGGAAAAAGCACCGTCAAATAAACACAGTCGTACTGTGCCAACGCTCGACCACATTTAGCCAGTTTCTTTAAACAACTGCACTGGCTTGCCTCCATTCAGTTCAGGATCCAGTTTAGTTCAGCACTTCTCTCTTTATCACCAATTCCTGATCTCACTAATTGACTTCAGTGGAGTTACTCGGGATTTACACTACTGCAACTGAGGCTATAGCGCTTCACTGTAGATGCTAGGTACGTAAATGGGAAAAGCCCTTCCCGTCAGTGTAGGTAATCCACCTCCCCCCGAGGCGGAAGATAGATCAACAGAAGAATTCTTCCATCAACGTCGCACTGTCTACACAGGGTGACTTAGGTCAGCTTAACAACGCTGCTCAAGGTCGTGGATTTTTCAATCCCCAGACCAATGTAGTTAAACTAAATTAATTTTCTAGTGTAGACCAGGCCTGAGATCAGAATCTGGCTTGCTGTGTCTGCCCTTAGCAGAAGAGATTTGCATATTGTGCCAAGATTTTGTGTCTGTCTGTCTGTATGTATATCAAGTTATTTCCTTTTTTGTGATTAATCATCAAATTTTTGCTGGACATCAAAGCCAAATGCTCTTCCTTTTTGACTTGCTGTGGTGGTGCATGCGTAAGATCAGGAAAATGGTATGTAATAGGTCTGGGATCCTTTGTAAATAAGAAGCCAAGAATTAGCTTGGTCGTATACTTACAATATTTACTGTCAATATCCGGCTTTTGAAGCCGAGAGGATATGGAGAATTTGCATGGAACACAGCAATAGATGGCTCAATGTTTCTCCAGATATAAGGGCATAATAATTTTTGTAAAGAGTGCGTACAATGTTGCATTTTTCCAGAACATGACTCACCATTCAGGGTAACTGCACCTGTATTTCTCCCCCTCCCCTGAGGTCCAGCAAGGGCATTCACTCTCGGCTTCCCCAGACTGTTGCCTGCGTCTCAGTCCCATTTGAGCCGGGTATGGGTCTGCTGCACAGTTCTCTGCCTTCACTGCAGAGACTAAATAGACTTGCTTGTTTTGTCTTCAGATACTGATAACAGAGAGTTGTTGCAGATATAAGGTAAAAAGCACGACAGTGAAAACATTAAAAACGAGAACAGAACCTCAACCTATACACATGCTAACATGCATTCTGGCAGGCCCTATCCTTCCAACCCTACACTGAGGATTGGGACCCTCTGTGGAACAAAGGTCACATCTGTTTGCTGGATCAGGAAGAAGACCCTGAGTCCATTTAAACCCAGATCATTTATCCAAAAGATTTCTCCTTGTCTCTTGGTCCCTGGAGAATCCAGTTTGAATTAGGATAGGCATATCTCTGCAGGGGGTGGTTTCAATTCTCCTGCTACTAGAGAAGATACATACAATGCCACAATAACATATACACAATTGCATTTTTAATACAATGTACAAAGGTATTTACCCTAATCCAGTAAGGTTTAGTTTAATTCAGTAAAGTTTAGCTTAATTCCATAAAGTTTGTCAGGATATTACAGGATCTTGTCAGTCTGCCACAACAGAAGCACACAATGTTATTACCGTAGTGCAGTGATTCTCAAACTTTCATACTGGTGACCCCTTTCACCTAGCAAGCCTCTAAGTGCGACCCCCCCATATAAATTAAAAACCTGTTTTTATATATTTAACACCATTATAAATGCTGGAGGCAAGGCGGGGCTTGGGTTGGAGGCTGACAGCTCACTACCCCCCAGGTAATAATCTCATGACCCCCTGAGGGGTCCCGACCCCCAGTTTGAGAACCCTGGCCATAGTGCCTTCATCTGAGTATCACAATGCACTTTACAAACAACCGTGCCTCTTGAAATCTCTATAATTGTTTTTTATTAAAATAGCGGCGTCCCATTGTGCTAGGCACTTTACCGGCAGTAGAAGTCCTTGCCCTGAGGAGCTTGCCATCAAATTCAAGACATGGATCCACAGAGTATATAACGAAGTAGGAAGGTATAACAAGTAGGAAGGAGCAGGAGAGGGAGGACAAGGGTCACAGCAATGAGAACAAACATTAATATAGGCCAGCTTTGTAAAGCAGGTATCCTCCTCATTTTATACAGCTACTAAATGAGACTCAAAGGGTGAAATCCTGGCTCCATTGAGGTCAATGACAGACCTAAACTGAGCCTCTTAAGAAGAATCCAAATCTCATTTTAAGAACATCACATCTGAGAAGTGTTGTGACTTCTTGACTCCCTGCACTCAAAGGGCCCCCTTTGTGCCACATTCCAAGCCTGGCAGAGATTCCAATTGCTTCATCCGTCTCTTTATTACTGTTTTTATTGTTTGTATTGCAGTAGCCCCAGACCTGGACTGGGCCCCATTGTGCTAGGTGCTGTACAAACACAGAACAGGAAAAGGATCCTTGCCTGAACGAGTTACAGTTGACGTTTATTTCGCCAACCAGAGCATCTTCATCTTTTTTTCCTAGCATGTTGGAAGCATGAAAGGTTTTGTATTAATAACCTTGGACTGTGAGATTCCTTTAACACACCTTACAACTGTGACCGTGTCCAGCTTCTCTCATGATTTCATGCACTGTGGTGCACTTCCTGTCTCCAAACTCAGGAACTGGTTACAGTGTGTTGGCCTGTGAAGTCCCAGCAGAATGGCACTTCTCTGTGAAGGACCCCATCTCCATTCATGGAGATACTGAAGATGCTGACAGCTAGTTCCAAACGCTGCTTTGAAAATTCATATTTTTCTCCATAGATTTAGGCCCAGCTCCACAAAGGTTAAATGCCTTTGTGGATTAGTGCTTGGCAAATATTGAACTACCTACGGCAATTAGAAATAACCATCCGGACTGAACGCGTAGAACATGTTAAGGGTCCTGGTGAGTTGTGATTAGAGCCAAAACCATTATGTACAGCATATTCATTGACCCAAAACTACATTCCTGAGGCTGTGACGGAAGCAAAGAAACACAAGGATATCCACAGTTAAGGCTGACCTCCAGGCCGCACGCACAGCAGGGTGTATTAAGGAAGTAGTTAAGGAAATTCCCTGCGGTGGCTGGGGATTGGAGGTCAGCCTGTGGAGTGAATTTCCTTATTTTTCTTTGCTGCCATCACCACCCCAGCAGACTTTTGATTCAATTAGGGCCCAATCCAGCAAGCTGCCAAGCTGCCTTAAATCACATTCAAGCCAATGGGATCTGAGGACATTCAGCATCTCACAGGATCGGGCTTTTTATGAATTTCATTCCGATCGGGCATGAGGTTCACTGCCTTGGAGACTGAAGTAATCTCTTTATTCGCCAAATAGTGGATCAATTTCAAAGAGCAAGCCACCCCACCCCCCGCCCACAGCCCTGTCAATGTGTCTCAACAATGACCAAGAGTCACCTGCTGTGGAGTCAGAGGGGAATTCACTTTCCATATCCAAAAGCCGTCCAGGGTACTGATTAATGCTAACTGTGGTGGTGTTTTTGTGATAGGTGCACCTGTCTGCATGGAACTAGAGTGAGACCCACCAAACTAATTTACCATATGCCACACTACAGACCAGAGTGAGGTTCAGATCCAACACCTGCAGGTGAAAGGCTCTGTATCTCATTACCAGTTCCCTGAGCCTCCCCTTCCCACAGACATTTGCACTGATGACATGTAGCTTTTAAAAATGCCTTTTCCCAATGTAATTAACGAGGTCTATTCCAGTCTTTGGGCTAGTGGTTTGTTATTTAATATTTGTATATAGCACCGTAAGTGGGGATTGGGGACATGTTTTGTCGATTTTGTATAGCACCGTAAGTGGGGATAGTGCTTTATAAAGAGAATAAATATATCCCCCATATTGCTCTGCACTTACTATCTCAGATCCTGATGCTTCCAAAGTAATGCACATTGGAAAACATAATCCAACTATATGTACAAAACGATGGGAGTTTTGCTCCCTTTGTCAACAGATCGTGTCCACATTCGGGGCACCATTGTTGACAAGATGAGCAATGCACTGTGAGTGTGTATCCCACAGTGCCTGGTGACACCATCTGTCGCTAGGTGTTGCGGGAAGGCGGAAACGGAGCGAGGTGCATCCTGGGATGTGCAAAATGTCCCATCATGCACTGCTTTGTGTCCCAGCCCTCCAATGGTTTCCGGCTTCCTTTTGCGCCGTTTTTCCAACTATCAGTCTTTGCAAGCGCGCGACAGCATCTGCAGTGAGAGAGGATGGATCCCGCACTTCTCTCCTATGCGCTGTTAGCTGTCGTGAGGACATTGCACATGGCAGTACCGTTACTCGCAAAGGTACTGACAGAGAAGGAATTGCAGGTGCCCGAGTGTGATATGGACAACAGTAACTTATCAATGCTTTTGGCATTCACAGAGCAGCTGCATACGATAGACCGTCGCTTTTGGGCTAGGGAAACAAGCCCTGGTTGGTGGGATCGCATTGTCATGCAGGTGCGGGTTGATGACCAGTGAGTACAGAACTTTAGGATGTGTAAAGCAACCTTCCTGGAGCTATGTGCTGAGCTGGCCCCTGACCTGCGGCGCAAGGACACCGGAATGAGAGCTGCCCTTTCAGTAGAGAAGCATGTTGCAATCGCTGTGTGGAAGCTGGGGAATCCAGACTGCTACCGGTCAGTTGCAAATCAATTTGGAGTGTGGAAGTCCACTGCTGGGGCTGTCTTCCTCCACGTGTGCAGGGCAATAAATCGCATGCTGCTGCAGAGGACTGTGACTCTGGGAAATGTACATGAAATAGTGTCTGGCTTTGCAGAGATGGGTTTCCCTAACTGTGGCGGGACGATTGATGGCGCACACATTACAATTTTAGCGCAAGATCACCTTCCCTCTGAATACATCAGTAGGAAGGGATACTTCTCCGTGGTGTTGCATGCGTCTGTGGATCACCGTGGGCGTTTCAGAGACATCAATGCAGGCTGGTCTGGAAAGGTGCATGACGCTCGCATCTTCAGGAACAGTGGCCTGTACAGAAAGCTGCAGGCGGGGACTTTCTTTCCAGACCAGAAGATCACAGTGGGGGATGTGGAAATGCGCATAGAAATCCTGGGAGACCCGGCTTACCCCTTACAGCCCTGGCTCATGAAACCTTACACAGGGCCCCTGGACAGCAGCAAGGAGCAGAGCAGTTGCTGCATGATAGTTGAATGTGTCTTTGGCCATCTGAAAGCTCGCTGGAGGTGTCTCTGTGGCAGGTAGACCTTACTGAGGATAATATTCCTGTGGTCATAGCCGCGTGCTGCACTTTGCATAATCGGTGTGAATCTCAGGGTGATATGTTTGCTGAGGTGTGGAGCACTGAGGCAGAGCG
>NC_088801.1:79009404-79019404 GCF_011386835.1 Chrysemys picta bellii | reverse complement strand
CGGTCTACGGCACTCAAGAGATGAAGGAGCGAAGCAGGAGGGGAGCAGTAGGGGGTTGCCAGGGGAGATGATCCACTCCAGGAAGTTTCACACCATCTGCATAATGAAGAGGCTGGAGAAGCCCTGGCCCAGGGGCTCCTATTCTAGTTTGGTAGCAATATTATTGCTTCCTGCGGGCTGCTGGTTTGCACCGACCCTGCAGGGAGGGAGCATTTGCCACAGTACCAGCTAACCCCTAATCTCTTTTGAAAAGCTCCATGTAAAAGGTCACTTCTCCCTGGCCAGCCTTCAGAGATGGGCAGAAGAGACCTTGGTTTAACATCTCATCGGAAGCATGCCATCTCTAAGGGCTTGTCTACACGGGGAAACTTACTGGTATAATCATACTCTACAGTTATACCCGTGAGCCATTTTTAAACGACTCGCGCAGGTGAAAGGGTCATGCGGCCCCTTCTGTAGATGGACACTTGCTGCCCACAATAGAGGTAGCAGTAGAGCAACTATCCTTACACCATCCACCTGTAACCCCAGAACCAACTCGGCCCCGGACCTGCCATGGCTGAGAGAGGGGCAGCCCAAACCCAGTCCCGGCTCAGACCTGCCGCGGCCAGGGGGGGCACCTATCCCACGGCCCCAGCCCCGGAGCTGCGGCGGGGAAAGGCACCGCGCCGTAGCCCCGGAGCACCCTTCTGCACCCAAAACCCCTCATCCCCGGTCCCACCCCAGAGTCCATACCCCCAGATGGAGCCTCCATCTCCTGCACCCAACCCTCTGCCCCAGCCCTGAGCCCCTCATCCCTGGCCCCAGCTCAGAGCCCACACCCCCAACCCACAGCCCTCACGCCCCAGCATCCCAACCCTCTGCCCCAGCCCGTAGCCCCCTCCTACACTCCAAACCCCTCGGCCCCACCCCCACCAGATAAATTTTGTTATGTGCACCTATATGAAGATGATGTGTCACACATCACCTCCTTATTGGTGCACGTAACAAAATTCATTCCGCACATGGGAGGGAAAAATTAGAGGGAACGCTGGCCCTGTGTATAGAACCAATTTGGAGTTTGTGCCTGGCTCATAACAGACTGAGGTTGGTACTCGAGCTCTTAAGACACCGCAGGACAGCTTGACACAGAGGCCACAGGCTCAAGCCCTGCTGCTGCTCACATGCTCGGGGTATCACGTGATAAGTGGTGGCCCTTCCAGGAAGCTCAGCTGGGCAAAGCTCTCAGCTCAGGATGAGCGTCCCCAGAGGGGGAGGTCTCTTAGCTCAAAGCCAGAGGCAATGTCAGAATTCTCTGGGGTTCAGCCTCTAGAGGGAGAGAGCCACACTCAGTGCTTTGAGCATTACCCCCCTAAACCCAGGGTTGTGAGTTCAATCCTTGAGGGGGGCCACTTAGGGATCGAGGGCAAAAATCAGCACTTGGTCCTGCTAGTGAAGGTAGGGGGCTGGACTCAATGACCTTTCGAGGTCCCTTCCAGCTCTGTGAGATAGGTATATCTCCATATATTATTATATTACTAAGCAAGCATGGACTGATGACATACTCATGTGCCCCAGCCACACCCTAGAGGAACCACCAATCTCCCCACTGGGGGAAAGAGGACCAAGTTAGCCCCTGACTTCTTGGGGTGGTTGTTGTGGCCTAGACCAAGGCCAAGTTTATTTCATAGCTGGCTGAGTAAGGCATCAGATGGTAACAACCATCAGCCAACTCCCAACACAGGCTGGGTTTGAACTGCTGCCCTAGAGCTGGGAGGAGCTGCAATTCATGACCAATCCCACAAGCTAACGAGTTCCCAGCTACACCTCTCTGAAAGGACAACAAGGCTCTGTAGTGACAACAGGGCTGGTCCACCTGAGCTTCCTGCCCGGGCCACACACTGGCTTCTGCAGCTCTCCCAACAAAGGAAAGGATAATTGTCCCTATTATTCAGGGTCCTGCCTGGGGGCGGAGTTGAATACCTGCCCATGTCTCTCATGAATGCAGCAATTGTTCTGTCAGAAGGTAAACTGATATCTTGGGATGTGGGGTCCCACAGGAATCTGTCCAGGTCTACTCAATATCTTCATAAATGATTTGTATAATGGCATGGAGAATACACTTATAAGTCTGCGGATGATACCAAGCTGGGAGGTATCACTTTAGAAGACAGGATTAGAATTCAAAATGATCTTGACAAACTGGTAAAATGGTCTGAAATAAATGCAATGAAATTCACTAAGGACAAATGCAAAGTACTGAACTTAGGAAGGAATAATCAGTTGCACAAATACATAGTGGGAAATAACCGCCTAGGCAGGAGTACTGCAGAAATGGATCTGGCTGTTAGCATGAATCACAAACTAGACATGAGTCACACGGCCCTTCCTGTTTTAATTTCAAACTTACTTCTCCGGGGAAGCTCAGCTCAGACACAGCATCTAGTTTGTCAATGAAATTCCTGGGCTTTATCCCCATTTATGCTATGACCCCTTCACACTGCTCTGGCAGTATATTGGGGACTTTAAGTGGGAGTAAATTACACCTGCACCCACTTCAAAGCATTGTACCACCACCAAAATGGTGTAAAGGGGGTTTAGTGTAAAGGAAAATTAAACCTCTTTTGGTTTCTTTGCCCTGTTTTGTATGTCATTTGATCATTAAGACAAAGAGATCGAGGTGGCCAAGATCAGTGTCAGAATGCAAAGTATACTTAAAGACACATTTCAGAGTGGTAGCCGTGTTAGTCTGTATCAGCAAAAACAACGAGGAGTCCTTGTGGCACCTTAGAGACTAAATTTATTTGGGCATAAGCTTTCGTGGTCTAAAACCCACTTCATCAGATGCATGGAGTGGAAAATACATTAGGCAAGTATATATACACAGTACATGAAAAGATGGGAGTTGCCTTACCAAGTGGGGGGTCAGTGATAACGAGACAATTCAATTAAAGTGGTATGCCAACATTTTTATGGCTGACTTAGAACAACGCTTCCTCAGCTCTCGTCCCCTAACACCTCTACTCTACTTGCACTACATGGATGACATCTTCATCATCTGGACCCCTGGAAAAGAAGCCCTTGAGGAATTCCACCAGGATTTCAACAATTTCCACCACACCATCATCCTCAGCCTGGACCAGTCCACACAAGAGATCCACTTCCTGGACACTACAGTGCAAATAAGCGACGGTCACATAAACACCACCCAATACCGGAAACGTACTGACCGCTATACTTACCTACATGCCTCCAACTTTCATCCAGACCACATCACACGATCCGTTGTCTACAGCCAAGCTCTAAGATACAACCGCATTTGCTCCAATCCCTCAGACAGAGACAAACACCTACAGAAACTCTATCAAGCATTCTTAAAACTACAATACCTACCTGCTGAAGTGAAGAAACAGATTGACAGAGCCAGAAGGGTACCCAGAAGTCACCTACTACAGGACAGGCCCAACAAAGAAAGTAACAGAACGTCACTAGCCGTCACCTTCAGCCCCCAACTAAAACCTCTCCAGTGCATCAACAAGGATCTGCAACCTATCCTGAAGGATGATCGCTCACTCTCACAGACCTTGGGAGACAATCCAGTCCTCACTTACAGACAGCCCCCCAACCTGAAGCAAATACTCACCAGCAACTACACACCACACAACAAAAATCACGAACCCAGGAACCTATCTCTGCAACAAACTCTGTTGCCAACTTTGTCCACATAGCTATTCAAGGGACACCATCATAGGACCTAACCACATCAGCCACACCATCAGGGGCTCGTTCACCTGCACATCTACCGAAGTGATATATGCCATCATGTGCCAGCAATGCCCCTCTGCCATGTACATTGGCCAAACCGCAGAGTCTCTACACAAAAGAATAAATGGACACAAATCAGATGTCAAGAATTATAACATTCAAAAACCAGTAGGAGAGCACTTCAATCTCCCTGGACACTCAATAACAGACTTAAAAGTGGCAATTCTTCAACAAGAAAAACTTCAAAAACAGACTCCAATGAAAAACTGCAGAACTGGAATTAATTTGCAAACTGGACACGATCAAATTAGGCCTGAATAAAGACTGGGAGTGGATGGGTCACTACAAAAACTAATTTCCCCCTACTGTTACTCACACCTTCTTGTCAACTGTTTGAAAAGGGCCACCCTGCTTACATTGGCCTCGTTACCACTACAAAAGTCATTTTTCCTCCCTTTGTATCCTACTGTCGAGAATAGCCCACTTCCACTTTAATTGAATTTTCTTGTTAGAACTGACCCCCCACTTGGTAAGGCAACTCCCATCCTTTCATGTTCTGTGTATATATTCTGCCTACTGTATTTTCCACTCCATGCATCTGATGAAGTGGGTTTAAGCCCATGAAAGCTCATACCCAAATAAATTTTTTAGTCTCTAAGGTGCCACAAGTACTCCTCGTTGTTTTTTTTAAAGACCCATGTATACTTAAAGACACAGCAGCTCATTTTTACAAAAGCAAGAAATATGTTTCAAATGCGAGAAGTACAGTTTGTTACACGTATTTAATTGCTGATAGGAAGATGGAACAAGCAAGCTGGATTTCTAGTAACACCATGAAAGCACCAAAGAAATATTCACATTTCCACAGGTAAGTGAGGCACTCGGAGCTCTTTATCCGATAGATTCCTCATGGGAAGCACTGAAACACTTCTTCAAAAGCGTCCAGAAAAGGCTCAGTGATTTCATCAACTGTGACATGTCTCTGGAGTTCTTCGCTCAGGGAGGTGACACCCATCCCTTCGAGTCCACAAGGAACAATGTGATCAAAGGGACCATCGTGATCATCTAGCCTGACCTGTATAACACAAGCTACAGAACTTCCCCCAAATAACCCCTAGATCAGATCTTTCAGAAAAACATCCAATCCTGATTTAAAAATTACCAGTGATGGACAATCCGCTACAGCCCTTGGCAAGTTGTTCCAATGGTTAAATATCCCCTTCACACTAAGACTCCAATCCACCTTACCACATAAGTTGCCCAGCTGATGAGGCACCAATGCTGTAGTGCTTATCAGCAGCGAGGGCGCTGAGACCATAGCTTATCACGTTCACCAATACGGTCTCAATGTTTCCTTGTACTCCCCCACCATCTGTTATCTCATCTTACACTTCAACTGTAAGTTCTTTGGGGGCAGAGACCTGCCTGTCTGCACTGTATTTGTGACTGGGGTTCCCAGGCTCTATTAGAACACAAATCTAGCCCAGGGCACTGGGTTCATTGTTATTGCAGAGACATGCAGGCATGGTGTGCAGTCCCTCATGAGGAAGTGAAATTCTTGTAAATATCTTCTTGTTAACTGGGCAAATCCTGCCTATTAGCAGGATTGGCTCTGGTAGCGAATGAGGACAAAGGACAGCATGATGTGCATGTTCACAGTCATACATAGTAGATCCCTGATTTTCCCGCTTTGCACTGCACAACAGGAGAGCTGGGATTCTACACTACTGTACTGTGACCATTGTTTTTAGAGAATCATAGAGCTTTTCAGTAGCAGAAAATTTCCAGGAATTATTAAGGCCCACGTCCTGAAAGATTTACACATGTGCACAATTTTAGTCAGAGGAGTAATCCAATGAGATTACACACATGAGTAATGGTACACACGTGCAGAAATCTTTCCAGGACTGAGACATAAAAATGTAGTTCCTAGTGATTTACAAGTAACCCCTAAGATTATTAGAATTGAGATTAGCGTGCAGGGGGGATCTCTATTATTTCAGTATGTGGACTGCTTTTAGCCACATTCCATGTATAATCAGGTCACACTCTACCTGCTATTTTCCATGGATCTTTCACACAGCAGCACATGAAAGGAGAAGCAGTTTAATAAAGGCTACGCTACGGCCTTGTCTCTGCTAGAAAAGGATCTGCCAGTGTAACTATACCAGCAAACCATCTTAGTGGAGGTGCCGTTTGTACCAGGAAGAGTGCATTTGCTGGTATAACTTATATCAGTTCCCTAAATGAAATAAACGATATCAGCAAAAGCATGGTTTTGCTTGTATAACTGCATCACCGTGTGCTTGCTTGCTTGCTTGTTTGTTTGAAAAGTGTGAATTGGGAGTGCTTTGTTCCAGGTGGGCCTTGAGTGGGCCTGACTGGTATATAAGGGCAGTCAGCAGTGAACCAGCTGAGCGGCGAACAGCAGAGGCTAACAGCGGGAGTTTGCCTGGGAGTTCACTTGGGGAGAGCGCACTGAGGCTTTCATCTGCAGGTTTCTCCGAGTAGTTCCTGCAACAGTTGAGGAAGCTCTTAAGAGGACGGTGATATGGAAGGTGAGCGATCAGCTGTTGTAACCTGCACAGGTTGTGCCATGTTTGTCTTTCTTCCACAGGAGAGAAGCGACTTTGTCTGTACAAAGTGCAAGCTGGTCTCCATATTGGAAGAGAAGGTTCGAGGGCTGGAGAAACGAGTATCGACTCTGAGTTGCATAAGGGAAAATGAAGATTTCCTGGACAGACGTCAGGAGATGCTTCTACGGCCGCAATGTCCTGAAGATTCAGAGCAGGCGCAGCAGGGACAGAAGGATTGTGAGGAGGTTTGGCAGCATGTGACCTCCAGAAGGAGAAAGAGGAGTGCCCATGCACCAGCAATGGAAATACAGGTGAGCAATCATTTCCATGTTCTCTCTACAGGTACTAATGCGGAGAGTGGACTAGATGACCCATCTGAGGGAAGGGAGCAGAAGGAGACTCCACTGATTGGAAGGCAAAAGATGCACTGTCCTAGGGATGGGGGTTCCACGACCACCACTCCCAAGAGGAGGAGGAGGGTGGTGGTGGTCGGGGACTCCCTCCTCAGGGGGACTGAGTCATCTATCTGCCGCCCCGACCGGGAAAACCGAGAGGTCTGCTGCTTGCCAGGAGCTAGGATACACGATGTGACGGAGAGACTACCGAGACTCATCAAGCCCTCGGATCGCTACCCCTTCCTGCTTCTCCACGTGGGCACCAATGATACTGCCAAGAATGACCTTGAGCGGATCACTGCAGACTACGTGGCTCTGGGAAGAAGGATAAAGGAGTTTGAGACGCAAGTGGTGTTCTCGTCCATCCTCCCTGTGCAAGGAAAAGGCCGGGGTAGAGACCATCGAATCGTGGAAGTCAACGAATGGCTACGCAGGTGGTGTCGGAGAGAAGGCTTTGGATTCTTCGACCATGGGATGGTGTTCCAAGAAGAAGGAGTGCTAGGCAGAGACGGGCTCCACCTAACGAAGAGAGGGAAGAGCATCTTCGCCAGCAGGCTGGCTAACCTAGTGAGGAGGGATTTAAACTAGGTTCACCGGGGGAAGGAGACCAAAGCCCTGAGGTAAGTGGGGAAATGGGATCCTGGGAGGAAGCACAAGCAGGAGAGCGCAAGAAGGGAGGACTCCTGTCTCATGCTGAGAAAGAGGGACGATCGATGAGTTATCTTAAGTGCTTATACACAAATGCAAGAAGCCTGGGAAACAAGCAGGGAGAACTGGAAGTCCTGGCACAGTCAGGGAACTATGATGTGATTGGAATAACAGAGACTTGGTGGGATAACTCACATGACTGGAGTACTGTCATGGATGGATATAAACTGTTCAGGAAGGACAGGCAGGGCAGAAAAGGTGGGGGAGTTGCGTTGTATGTAAGAGAGGAGTATGACTGCTCAGAGCTCCGGTATGAAACTGCATGAAAACCTGAGAGTCTCTGGATAAAGTTGAGAAGTGTGAGCAACAAGGGTGATGTCGTGGTTGGAGTCTGCTATAGACCACCAGACCAGGGGGATGAGGTGGACGAGGCTTTCTTCTGGCAACTAGCAGAAGTTGCTAGATCGCAGGCCCTGGTTCTCATGGGAGACTTTAATCACCCTGATATCTGCTGGGAGAGCAATACAGCGGTGCACAGGCAATCCAGGAAATTTTTGGATAGTGTAGGGGACAATTTCCTGGTGCAAGTGCTGGAGGAACCAACTAGGGGCAAAGCTTTTCTTGACCTGCTACTCACAAACAGAGAAGAACTAGTAGGGGAAGCAAAAGTGGATGGGAACCTGGGAGGCAGTGACCATGAGATGGTCGAGTTCAGGATCCTGACACAAGGAAGAAAGGAGAGCAGCAGAATATGGACCCTGGACTTCAGAAAAGCAGACTTTGACTCCCTCAGGGAACAGATGGGCAGGATCCCCTGGGAGAATAACATGAAGGGCAAAGGGGTCCAGGAGAGCTGGCTGTATTTTAAAGAATCCTTATTGAGGTTGCAGGAACAAACCATCCCGATGTGTAGAAAGAATAGTAAATATGGCAGGCGACCAACTTGGCTAAACAGTGAAATCCTTGCTGATCTTAAACGCAAAAAAGAAGCTTACAAGAAGTGGAAGATTGAACAAATGACCAGGGAGGAGTATAAAAATATTGCTCAGGCGTGCAGGAGTGAAATCAGGAAGGCCAAATCACACTTGGAGTTGCAGTTAGCAAGAGATGTTAAGAGTAACAAGAAGGGTTTCTTCAGGTATGTTAGCAACAAGAAGAAAATCAAGGAAAGTGTGGGCCCCTTACTGAATGAGGGAGGCAACCTAGTGACCGAGGATGTGGAAAAAGCTAATGTACTCAATGATTTTTTTGCCTCTGTCTTCACGAACAAGGTCAGCTCCCAGACTGCTGCACTGGGCAGTACAGCATGGGGAGAAGGTGACCAACCCTCTGTGGAGAAAGAAGTGGTTCGGGACTATTTAGAAAAACTGGACATGCACAAGTCCATGGGGCTGGATGCGCTGCATCCGAGGGTGCTAAAGGAGTTGGCGGGTGAGATTGCAGAGCCATTAGCCATTATTTTTGAAAACTCATGGCGATCGGGGGAGGTCCCAGATGACTGGAAAAAGGCTAATGTAGTGCCCATCTTTAAAAAAGGGAAGAAGGAGGATCCGGGGAACTACAGGCCAGTCAGCCTCACCTCAGTCCCTGGAAAAATCACGGAGCAGGTCCTCAAGGAATCAATTATGAAACATTTAGAGGAGAGGAAAGTGATCAGGAACAGTCAGCATGGATTCATGAAGGGGAAGTCGTGCCTGTCTAACCTAATTGCCTTCTATGATGAGATAACTGGCTCTGTGGATGAGGGGAAAGCAGTGGATGTGTTATTCCTTGACTTTAGCAAAGCTTTTGATACGGTCTCCCACAGTATTCTTGCCGCCAAGTTAAAGAAGTATGGGCTGGATGAATGGACTGTAAGGTGGATAGAAAGCTGGCTAGATCGTCGGGCTCAACGGGTAGTGATCAATGGCTCCATGTCTAGTTGGCAGCCGGTTTCAAGCGGAGTGCCCCAAGGGTCGGTCCTGGGGCCGGTTTTGTTTAATATCTTTATTAATGATCTGGAGGATGGTGTGGACTGCACTCTCAGCAAGTTTGCAGATGACACGAAACTAGGAGGCGTGGTAGATACACTAGAGGGTAGGGATCGGATACAGAGGGACCTAGACAAATTAGAAGATTGGGCCGAAAAAAACCTGATGAGGTTCAACAAGGACAAGTGCAGAGTCCTGCACTTAGGACGGAAGAATCCCATGCACTGCTACAGACTAGGGACCGAATGGCTAGGTAGCAGTTCTGCAGAAAAGGACCTAGGGGTCACAGTGGACGAGAAGCTGGATATGAGTCAACAGTGTGCTCTTGTTGCCAAGAAGGCTAACAGCATTTTGGGCTGTATAAGTAGGGGCATTGCCAGCAGATCGAGGGACGTGATCGTTCCCCTTTATTCGACATTGGTGAGGCCTCATCTGGAATACTATGTCCAGTTTTGGGCCCCACACTACAAGAAGGATGTGGAAAAATTGGAAAGAGTCCAGCGGAGGGCAACAAAAATGATTAGGGGTCTGGAGCACATGACTTATGAGGAGAGGCTGAGGGAACTGGGATTGTTTAGTCTCCAGAAGAGAAGAATGAGGGGGGATTTGATAGCAGCCTTCAACTACCTGAAGGGGGGTTCCAAAGAGGATGGAGCTCGGCTGTTCT
>NC_088801.1:78996753-79008904 GCF_011386835.1 Chrysemys picta bellii | reverse complement strand
CAGTGCCCAGGTACCGCAGCTCTGCTCTAGCTGAAATGGTGACTGAGCTGCCGAAGGAGACTGGATTCAGGGAAATAGTTTACACCCTCCCCCCCACCCCCCTGGGCTCTGCTGGCATCAGCTCCTGAGCCAGAGACTGCAGGTGAGACGAGAGATCTGGGGTAAGTGCTGGGCCCAAGCTGGAAAGTGACTCTGCAGAAATGGCTCCTGCTCGCCCCATCCCTGCCCCGGAGTTTCTGCGCGGCTCAGAGCTGCTGCCCAGCGCCCCCAGGCTCACCCCGTTAGCAGTGGCTGTAGCTATTGGTGAGGAAATGCCCACGGGAATGCAGGACAGTGACCGGCTCTTCATGCAGGAGGGAGAGGGGAGAGACTGGATGGGGCAGCTGGAGCAATCAGTGGGGAGGGCGGTTCCGGGCACCCAGCCTTGCCCAGCTCCATTCCCTGCAGCCCCCCAGGGCAGTGACTTTCCTGGGAGAGGGGAGGGGCAGAGAGAGGAAAAGCCAGTTCCTGCCTCTGCCTGGTCCCTGCGCTGCTGCGGGAATGGGCTGTTCTGGGGACAGTGTCGGGGGATCCCCCAAAGCGGCTCCTTTGATTCTGCTCTTTTCTGGCATTTGGCTCAGAGACTCTTTTCCTAGGAGAGTGTATTAGCGTCTGGTGGGTTTAGTCCCAGGGGAGAGGTCGGGTCTGTGCTGTAATAACGTCACTGAGGCTTTTCCCAGCATGGCAGAGTCTAGAGTGTCTGTCTACAGGGACAGAGCCTGGGGGAATCGGGGTGTGAAATGGACTAACACTCATTCAGAAACCTCACAAACTTCCCTTCTCGCCCTGACAGGCTGCAGAATAACGACCCCGTTTTGCTCCAGACCGTCCCATCTTCCTAGGGGACGGGGAAGGGAAATAGCTGTGGTAGATCCAGCTCAGGAAGGGGATTTTGGGGGAGCTGCTGGGGAGGGTTGTTGTAGACGGGGAAGGTCATGAAATCATAGAGTTCACAGTTCTAAGGAAGGGTAGAAGGGAGTACAGCAAAATAGAGACAATGGATTTCAGGAAGGCGGATTTTGGTAAGCTCAGAGAGCTGATAGGTAAGGTCCCATGGGAATCAAAACTGAGGGGAAAAACAACTGAGGAGAGTTGGCAGTTTTTCAAAGGGACACTATTAAGGGCCCAAAAGCAAGCTATTCCGCTGAGTAGGAAAGATAGGAAATGTTGCAAAAGACCTCCTTGGCTTAACCACGAGATCTTGCATGATCTAAAAAATAAAAGGAATCATATAAAAAATGGAAACTAGGACAGATTACAAAGGATAAATATAGGCAAACAACACAGGAATGCAGGGGCAAGATTAGAAAGGCAAAGGCACAAAATGAGCTCAAACTGTCTACAGGAATAAAGGGAAACAAGAAGACTTTTTATCAATACTGTCGGAGAAAAACACAGTTCTCACTCTTTGGTTGGGTACAGCAAAGTCAGATACTTTATTTTCTCTCCATCAATTGCATAGAGGGAGAGAGTGCACTAGGACACAGGGTCTCCCTCTCCTAGGCAGGTCTCTCTCAGGTAAACAATTACAGCAAGCATTTATACCTTTTGTTACAGACAATAATGAGCAACAGCTGCATTTTGTTTATACATAGGTCATCCTGATATCTTATTTTCCTCACTTGTTTAGACTCTAGTCTACATACAATATTATCTACACATTATCTACACAAGGTCGCAACAACTTCTCACACAGTTCTTTCCCACTCGACTCACACAATCCTCGCTTCTACAAATCTCCCGTTATTAGGGTTACAGTTAGCCTAACTCTTGTTAACAAACTGTCAGGCATTGCAATCCCCTTCCTGTCCGTTCTTTCTCTGCTTCCACAATACATTAGAAGCAAGAGGAAGACCACGGACAGGGTAGGCCCACTGCTCAGTGAGGAGGGAGAAACAGTAACAGGAAAGTTGGAAATGGCAGAGATACTTAATGACTTCTTTGTTTTGGTCTTCACCGAGAAGTCTGAAGGAATGCCTAACATAGTGAATGCTAATGGGAAGGGGGTAGGTTTAGAAGATAAAATAAAAAAAGAACAAGTTAAAAATCACTTAGAAAAGTTAGATGCCTGCAAGTCACCAGGGCCTGATGAAATGCATCCTAGAATACTCAAGGAGCTAATAGAGGAGGTATCTGAGCCTCTAGCTATTATCTTTGGAAAATCATGGGAGACAGGAGAGGACTGGAAAAGGGCAAATATAGTGCCCATCTATAAAAAGGGAAATAAAAACAGCCCAGGAAACTACAGACCAGTTAGTTTAACTTCTGTGTCAGGGAAGAGCAAGTAATCAAGGAAATCATCTGCAAACACTTGGAAGGTGGTAATGTGATAGGGAATAGCCAGCATAGATTTGTAAAGAACAAATCATGTCAAACCAATCTAATAGCTTTCTTTGATAGGATAACGAGTCTTGTGGATAAGGGAGAAGCGGAGGATGTGGTATACCTAGACTTCAGTAAGGCATTTGATAGGGTCTCGCATGATATTCTTATTGATAAACTAGGCAAATACAACTTAGATGGGGTTACTATAAGGCAGGTGCATAACTGGCTGGATAACCGTATTCAGAGAGTAGTTATTAATGGTTCCAAATCCTGCTGGAAAGCTATAACAAGTGGGGTTCCGCAGGGGTCTGTTTTGGGACCGGCGCTGTTCAATATCTTCATCGATGACTTAGATATTGGCATAGAAAGTACGCTTATTAAATTTGCAGATGATACTAAACTGGGAGGCATTGCGACTGCTTAGGAGGATAGGGTCATAATTCAAAATGATCTGCACAAATTGGAGAAATGGTCTGAGGTACACAGAATGAAGTTTAAAAAAGACAAATGCAAAGTGCTCCACTTAGGAAGGAACAATCAGTTTCACACATACAGAATGGGAAGAGACTGTCTAGGAAGGAGTACGGCAGAAAGAGATCTAGGCGTTATAGTGGACCACAAGCTAAATATGAGTCAACAGTGTGATGCTGTTGCAAAAAAAGCAAACATGATTCTGGGATGCATTAACAGGTGTGTTATGAGCAAGACATGAGAAGTCATTCTTCCGCTCTACTCTGCGCTGATTAGGCCTCAACTGGAGTATTGTGTCCAGTTCTGGGCACCACATTTCAAGGAAGATGTGGAGAAATTGGAGAGGGTCCAGAGAAGAGCAACAAGAATGATTAAAGGTCTTGAGAACATGACCTATGAAGGAAGGCTGAAAGAATTGGATTTGTTTAGTTTGGAAAAGAGAAGACTGAGAGGGGACATGATAGCAGTTTTCAGGTATCTAAAAGGGTGTCATAAGGAGGAGGGAAAAAACTTGTTCAGTAAATACTGGAATAAACTGCCTAGGGAGGTTGTGGAATCTCCATCTCTGGAGATATTTAAGAGTAGGTTAGATAAATATCTATCCGGGATGGTCTAGACAGTATTTGGTCCTGCCATGAGGGCAGGGGACTGGACTCAATGACCTCTCGAGGTCCCTTCCAGTCCTAGAATCTATGAATCTATGAAAGAGGCACCAACCTGTCAAGTGTGATCTAAGGAGCAGGAAAAGAATCTGGGAATTACCTTTTGTAAAATCTCATCTTCTTTCGAAAACCTGTGGAAATAGCTGATTCAAGAAGTTGTTGACAGATGGATAGTACACGTCTATCAGCTCCTGGGTTCACCTGCCGTTGTCAACCAAGCAAGTTGGCAGACTGAAGGCAGGACAAGAAGCTGAACCAGAACGGTCTTTGCTCTTGTCACACAACATCACAATAAACTTATGCATATACACACACACACACACACACATAGACATACAGACAGAGGCTGGTACCATTAGCAACACTGAGAGACTCGGCCAAAATCTCTAGGAATTTTGATTTCTGGGAGGGGATGCACAAAGGACTGATACTTTGCATGTACAGAATATATCACATTGTACCTGGGGAGTCACAAAGTAGTTTACAAACTTGAATTCAAGGAGCTTGACAGCTGCCCGGAGCAGGACCAGGTGATGGCGGGGCTGCGAGCTGCAGCGGGATGCGCTGGACTGGGTTTCACTCTGGCGGAGCAGGTGAGAGGGTCTGGGGGCCAGTGCACTGGGGGAGGGGCTGTCACCCCAGTGACTGAAGCCCGGAGCACTGACCCCTTCACCCCTCTTGTGGCTGAAGTCCAGAGCCCCAACCTCCCTCCCTGCTCTCCAGTGGATGAGTCCCAGAGCCCAGACCCCCCACTCCCTTCCACCTCCCCAGCGGCTGAAGCTTGGAGTCCTGACCCCCTCCCATGGCAGCCAAAGACCAGGTCTCTTCCCTTCATCTCTCTTGGTGGCTTGAACCTGGACCACAATCCCGGAGTCCTTCCTTCCCCCCTCCGCCCTGGGTGCTATAGCCCGGATCCTGGAGTCTCTACCCAGTTGTGGGAGACCAGAGCCCCAAACCCAGAGCTCCCCCTCCATCGATCAAGCCTGGAGCCCTGAGCCCATCTCCACCCCCGGGAGTTGTTTCGGAAGATGGTACACATCTATGTAGGGCCCTATGATCTCTCTTTTATTATTGGGGATTTTCCAATTTAGTATTTTCTGAGTTTTGTCCTTTCCATTTCTTAAAAATTAATTCCGTCTTTCTGGTTTTTGTGTTAATCACAATTGTTTGATACACTGACCACAGTTAAGTAGCTTTCCTATAAATGCACACAAATGTTCAGAAGTGGCTTGCAAGGAGAGAAACTGATTTTACTAAAAGAATCCTACAATTTAAATAAAACTTCCTGCAGAAGCCCAGTGTACGGCAAAAGTGACACTTTTAACTGACCTTTTAAAGTAGCTGTCAGTAACACGACCAGCTGACATTGCTGAACAGTGACACTACAGTCCACAGCAGTGTGTGTGTGCATGGGGGAGGGAGGTTGTGCGGGGAGTGGAGTGTGTGTGTGTGTGTTGGTGGAGAGTATGTATGGGTGTGTTGGGGAGTGGGGGAGGAGTGTGAGGGTGGAAGTTTATGGGGCGCAGTGGAGGTGTGTATGTGGGGGTGGGGGTGGAAGTTTGTGGGGGCAGTGGAGGTGAGTGTGTGGGTGGGGGTGGAAGTTTGTGGGGGCAGTGGAGGTGAGTGTGTGGGTGGGGGCGGGGGTGGCAGTTTGTGGGGGCAGTGGAGGTGAGTGTTTGGGTTGTGGGTGGGGGTGAAAGTTTGTGGGGGCAGTAGAGGGGAGTGTGTGGGTGGGGGTGGGTGGAAGTTTGTGGTGGCAGTGGAGGTGAGTGTGTGAGTGTGGGTGGACGTTTGTGGGTGCAGTGGACGTGAATGTGTGGGTGAGGGTGGGGATGGAAGTTTGTGGGGGGCAGTGGAGGTGAGTGTGTGGGTGGGGGTGGGTGGAAGTTTGTGGAGGTGAGTGTGGGGGTGGGGGTGGGTGGAAGTTTGTGGGGGCAGTGGAGGGTAGTGTGTGGGTGGGGGTGTGTGTGGGTGGACGTTTGTGGGGGCAGTGGAGGTGAGTGTGGGGGTGGGGGTGGGAGTGGGTGGAAGTTTGTGGGGGCAGTGGAGGTGAGTGTGAGTTCGGGGTGTGTGTGGGTGGAAGGTTGTAGGGGGCAGTGGAGGTCAGTGTGTGGGTGGGGGTGTGTGTGGGTGGAAGTTTGTGGGGGCAGTGGAGGGTAGTGTGTGGGTGGGGGGGGGTGGAAGTTTGTGGGGGCAGTGGAGGTGAGTGTGTGGGCGGGGGTGGGAGTGGGTGGAAGTTTGTGGGGGCAGTGGAGGTGAGTGTGAGTTGGGGGTGTGTGTGTGTGGAAGGTTGTAGGGGGCAGTGGAGGTCAGTGTGTGGGTGGGGGTGTGTGTGGGTGGAAGGTTGTAGGGGGCAGTGGAGGTCAGTGTGTGGGTGGGGGTGTGTGTGGGTGGAAGGTTGTAGGGGGCAGTGGAGGTCAGTGTGTGGGTGGGGGTGTGTGTGGGTGGAAGTTTGTGGGGGCAGTGGAGGTGAGTGTGTGGGCGGGGGTGGGAGTGGGTGGAAGTTTGTGGGGGCAGTGGAGGTGAGTGTGAGTTGGGGGTGTGTGTGGGTGGAAGGTTGTAGGGGGCAGTGGAGGTCAGTGTGTGGGTGAGGGTAGGGGTGGGTGGAAGTTTGTGGGCCACCTGCCCCGCTCCGCCCCGTCCCAGCCCCGCCCCGCCCCGCTCTGACCCGGCCCCGCCCCCAGCCCGTCCCTTCTCCGGCTCATCTCCCCCTGCTCTGTCCCCGCCCCCAGTCCCGCCCCTGCTCCGCCCACGCCCTCAGCCCCGCCACTGGATCGCCCGCAGCCCCCTCCGCACTGCCCCGGCCCCGCCCCCGGCCCCGCCCCTGCTCCGGCCCCGCCCTCAGCCCCGCCACTGGATCGCCCGCAGCCCCCTCCGCACTGCCCCGGCCCCGCCCCCGGCCCCGCCCCTGCTCCGGCCCCGCCTCGCCCGGGGGCCTGGCCTCAGCCCTGATCGCTCTGCCCCACCCCCCCAGCCGCCACTTGCCCCGCCCACTACAACGTCCTTTCGTCTCCCCAGAGCCCCCGCCCCTGAAACTCCTCTATTCAGGGCGAGGCTGGAAGCGGAAGTGAGTGCACCGCTCAGGACGCCATTAGGAGAAGGTCAGAGGCGCCAGAGGGCGGGGCCATTCCATGTGGCTCCTGCCAGCCCCGGTGCATTGTGGGATTCCTCCTCCCTCCCAGACGGTCTCTGCTGTTCTCAGTCGCGTGTCGCCTTCGCGCCTCCGTGCACCACGAGCAGCCTGGCCCCGCCCCCCCGCCCGAGTCTGCGCCCGTGGGGCCCCCTCAGCCCCTCCCCCACCCGCTCCCTGCGCCCTAGAGCCCCGACATCCCCCTGAGCCCCAATCCCCTCCCCTCCCCCACCCGCTCCCTAGAGCCCCGACATCCCCCTGAGCCCCCATCCCCTCCCCTCCCCCACCCGCTCCCTAGAGCCCCGACACCCCCCTCAGCCCCCATCCCCTCCCCTCCCCCACCCGCTCCCTAGAGCCCCGACACCCCCCTCAGCCCCCATCCCCTCCCCTCCCCCACCCGCTCCCTAGAGCCCCGACACCCCCCTGAGCCCCTCATCCCCTCCCCTCCCCCACCCGCTCCCTAGAGCCCTGACACCCCCCTGAGCCCCCATCCCCTCCCCTCCCCCACCTGCGCCCTAGAGCCCCGACACCCCCCTGAGCCCCCCTCCCCTCCCCTCCCCCCCCTCGCCCTAGAGCCCCGACACCCCCCTGAGCCCCCATCCCCTCCCCTCCCCCACCCGCTCCCTAGAGCCCCGACACCCCCCTCAGCCCCCATCCCCTCCCCTCCCCCACCCGCGCCCTAGAGCCCCGACATCCCCCTGAGCCCCCATCCCCTCCCCTCCCCCACCTGCGCCCTAGAGCCCCGACACCCCCCTCAACCCCCCATCCCCTCCCCCACCCGCTCCCTAGAGCCCCGACACCCCCCTCAGCCCCCATCCTCTCCCCTCCCCCACCCGCGCCCTAGAGCCCCGACACCCCCCTCAGCCCCCATCCCCTCCCCTCCCCCACCCGCGCCCTAGAGCCCCGACATCCCCCTGAGCCCCCATCCCCTCCCCTCCCCCACCTGCGCCCTAGAGCCCCGACACCCCCCTCAACCCCCCATCCCCTCCCCCACCCGCTCCCTAGAGCCCCGACACCCCCCTCAGCCCCCATCCTCTCCCCTCCCCCACCCGCTCCCTAGAGCCCCGACACCCCCCTCAGCCCCCATCCCCTCCCCTCCCCCACCCGCGCCCTAGAGCCCCGACATGAGAAGTGACTGAAAGCAACGGTGGTAAGACTAAAGTCCCAGTGCAGAGGGACTGAGGGAAAGTGAAAAGGTATAAATACAGTGGGATATATGGGACAATCCGCAGGAATGTAGGCATGAGGAGCTCACTCCCATAGCCCCGGTAGCAGCGATCCAACGCACGATGGTATGACTCCCATAGATGGTGGGGGTAGCACAACCGTTACCACAGTTCCAGTATCGGCCACTGATTTAAAGTGTCATACCCCAATGGACCCCTCCCTCAAGGGGTTCCCCTGGGGGAGGCAGGTCAGCATTGCATATTGCTAACACTGTTGCAAGCATCACAGGGCATTTTAAAAAGGGTCAAAGGTATGTGAGTGTGGAATAAAAGATTCCCGTGCAGGTTGCAAGAGGCCAGAGGGGGAAGGAGGAAAAAAGCAAAAAACAGGTTAACTCGACACTCCAGCTCACTCAGTCAAAAAATAGGCACCAACTCCAGCCCAAGGCTGCAGCTCACAGCCGACGCTTGGCTGCCTGCCAAGAAAGATGCAGCTAAACAAATCTGCAGAGGCAGCCCATAACAAGCAAAATAAGCAAAGGCCTGCATGGAGGAAAAAAAAACCAAAACAAAGTCTAGCCGGTGTGTTTTGGGAAAGTTAAAAAAAACACACACAAAAAGCCGGTTTAAATTGGTACAAAAAACACCAAAAGCAGAGGTCGCGAAACAAACCACCCCCAAAGAAACCCTGGACTGAAAAACCCTCCCAAAATCCAAAGCAAGTCAGAGATCACAGCGGACCCTAAACAACCCATGCACGGGACAAAAACTCCCGTCCACCCCACCCTCTCTTCTTCTTACGTTACACCCCAGGCTTGGCCAGCCTCGGGTAGTGCGGGTATAAGTATGAAAGTGGATTAGGGCTTGGGGCACTAACACTTTCTTCCTTCCTCTGAGTGACGTAGGGAACCCCCAGCACTCTCCGCAGTTATTTTATTATTTTATTAATAAAGCTTTAAAATTTAAACACTTGGTGTGTTTCGTCATCTCCTCCCCAAACAATCCTGCGGCTTCAGCCTGATCACCTAACACCTCAGGCAAATTGGTAACATAAATCTGTCACAGTTTTGGTGGAGAATTGCGAAAGAGGGCGCCCTGTGGAGCACACCAACTGTTTTGCCCTTGGTATTTCATGTTTGCTCTGTCCGGCACTGTTTGTATTACATGTTAAGAATTTTATAATTAAAGGTGTGCCCACTTTCAACCGTACCAGGTCTAAAAACCAAATAAAAAGGTTTAGCATTCCTTTCTCCAGTTCGCAGGGGTAGGGTGCAGGTGGGTATACTCCCAGGTTGTAAAAGTCCTGGGTAATGGGAGGAGGACTCAGGGAGTCTCGCTCCATGCATATAATCCTTGGTGCATATACCCTCAGCCGTAGCATGCCTAAGTTAAAAAGAAAAACATAGGGTGTCTCACTCTGCCTGGAAAGGGTTTTGGTGTATGGGCCCTCAGTAATATTGGGCCGAGTAATACGGAGGGAGACTTAGCGTCTCTCCCTCCGGCCCAAGGTGCCGGCGTGGGCTACGTAAAACCTCAAGTAATTAAAAATCTTAAAAGTGGTACTAACGAATGGTGACAACATGTTCAGGAAACAGAAGGGTACAGCTGCGGACTCGGGAGTCCCGCAGTCGTGGGCTATGGCATCAATGATGGGTTCAGGGCTGGATGTACGGGCATTAGGGAGCGGGGACATGATGGTCCAGCTGCCCAATCAGCTGGTGTCACAGGAGGCAGGTGGACCTGATGCCCAAGCCACAGGGGAGGCAGCAAAGAGGGACAGGACCCTGCTGCCTATTTCAAAGGGGGGTGAGGACCTCTCCCGGCTGAACAGGGCTCTCACCAAAGTGGTATATAATCCCTGGGGTTCCGAAGCAAAGCTTCAGAAAAAAGTTCAGACTTGGCAAAATTTGTTATTCTCCTTGAGAGTACTATTACTAAAGAAAAAGGCAAATTGGGAATGGGGGGAAGAGCAGGGTGCGTCTTTAAGGCTTTTAAAGCAAAAGGCTTCACAGCTCCAGCACTGCATTTTCCCGATGAGTCACAGCCTTTTGTTATTCGATTGGCTGCCAACAATACGGCCTTGGCTGCTACACTGTTACAAAATAATGAAGATGGAAGACTGGTTCCAGTAGCATATACAGCCAGGAAGCTGCAAGGAGCTGAGATAAATTTTGATCCCTGTGAACGCGAACGCCTGGCAGCCGTCTGGGCAGTGCAATCTTTCGAGCCACTCACAGGAATAGCTCCAGTCACTATTCAAAGCACCCACACTCCACTAACATACATTTTGTCAGGAAAACTGACGGGGAGGAAAGTCTCTAATACTCGAATGGCACAATGGACGCTGATTTTAATTAACAGAGGGGTAACCACGGAAACTGTGTCCAAACCAGGTAAGTTAACACATGCTTTAATTGAAAAAGGAAACCGTCACGACTGTCTGGAGGTCACTCTGGAACAGAGAATTGCTTTAGTGGAGGCACCCGCACTAGAGTGGAAAAACATGGAAGATGATGTTAGAACATGGGTAAGGAACTGCATTCGGTGTGCACAGGAAAGAGCAAGACTCCCTCACTGGCAACCCATGATACACCAACGGAGGCTTGGGACCTGGCATAGGGTTCAGATTGATTTTATTGACAAGTTACCAAGAAGTAAAGAAGGATTTCCAATACTTGTTAGTAATAATTGATTCCTTTTCAGGATGGGTAGAAGCATTGCCCACTAAAACTTATAGCATTCCATGGGGGATAATTTCTGCTACCATAGTGAAGAAGAGAAGAGTCATCACTGGGGCTGCCATGGATCTCCTTGTGGGGAGGTGATGACCACAATGTCCTTGTGCATCTGCAGCCATGGATCAGTGCATGGGCCCATCCCTGTGGTGACCTCACCCTTTCATGTCAATCGAACACGACTGTCAGTCAGCACCACACCTTTGGTGTTACTGGGATAGTTTCTAGGTTGGTGGCTGTGACATACAGGGTCCAACCCAGACTAATCAGCAGCTGTGTCACACCTGCCTGCAACCTGGCAATGCCTTGCTGAAGTGGCTTCCACCTGGGCCACTCACAAACAAGCGTCTAGCAGGCAAATCACACCCTGAGCGTGTGTGTGTAACTGCAGCCTGGCCAGGAATAGCTGAGTTACACTCAGGCTCTCACCACCCTTGGTCATACTGCAGGGTGACCCCAAAACACTCCATAGTCTGCGATTTCCCTCCCAAAATTTATGTCCTGTGCTGCCCAGTCCTCTCCTGGACAATACAAGTTACATTGTCCATTATTTCTTCAACAGCACTAATATGTATGCAACTTAGTTTCCTCAGACACTTTTATTTAAACACAGTAGATTAGATACAACAATAAAACAAAGTTTATTGACTACAAAGATAGGTTTTAAGTGAGTGCAAATAAGGAGGCATAGAAGTCAGACATGGTTACAAGAAAACTAAAGCTACAATGCAACTTGTGCCTAAGTTAACAAATGATGTAAAATTTAAAGGAAAAGTTTCCTCACCACATGCTTTCAGCCGTCTTACTGACCAAACTGCTTAGGTCAGATCCCCTCCCACAGTCCAATGGCTGCTTCCTTTATCCCTTCCCATGCAGTGAATTGAGATAGAGAGAGAGAGAGCTGTCTTGGGATGTCTGTCCCTTCTTTTTATAGTCCTATCCCCCCTTTGAGAAACATTTCCACCTGGTTACCAGAAGACAAAATGTCTATGTAGAAGGATGTTCCCTGCTGTTTTTTTCTCACCTTTGTTTCCCTTCCTGCTTAATCACTCTGGTTACTGTTTAGACACAAAATTAAGCAGAGCGCACATTTCTTTGTTTAAGACAGACCAGTTTGCCAGCCTCAGTTTTGAACATGTATTAAGAACATGATACACTGAAATCTTATAACTTCCCATAAATTATCAAAATATTTTTTATTAATATTTGCAATGAAAGGATGAGTATTTCTAGTTGACTCAGAGTTTTTAGCATCTTAAAGCTTAGCTCTGTGTCCAGATAATAGGCATGCAAGAGGGATAGTTTTGTGAACTGCAGAACTCTGTACCATGCTGTTGTTTCTTCCTGAGCTCCTCTGGTCATCATGTGGTCTCTATCAGGCAAAATGAGTGAATCTATCTTTCCTACTTTGGGGAGTAACCTAACAAGGGAAGGACACAGGATACCATGGTGATTGGCATGCTATAAATAGCTAGGTAATGTGGAGTACTCTTACATGTGTTACAGGTTTTACATTCCACCTATTGGGGCCCAGACAATGAGGTGATTCTGAAACCAGGAATGACTGAGAAGCTATCAGCTACAGATGCAAACAATTAGTACGTCTCACCTGTATCTAACTTT
>NC_088801.1:78946253-78996253 GCF_011386835.1 Chrysemys picta bellii | reverse complement strand
CTTTGGTACAGTGGGAGTGAGGGTGCGTCATGACAGCTATCTTTCCTGCTTGAGCCAGCTGTGTCGTTTGGAGCCACCGGCAGCCATCAATTTAGCAACGTCTGATGGAGAACTGACAAGTCGCTCCAGCCTCAGCTTCTCTCAGCGGCATGTTGCGAATGCTAAATAAGCTAAAATGGCCATAATAGGCTGAGAGAACATTTTGTTCACCACCAACTTATGCACATGGCCCCTGATTCAGGAAGGGCATTTAAACACCTGCTTAACTTTGACTCCAAAGGGACTTAACCACATAGTTAAAGCTGAGCACATGCTTACGTGCCCTTCTGGATTAGGGTTGCTTTCCTGAACCAGCGCCACGGCTGGTTTATATAATTAGTTTTTCTAATTTCTGGTATCCTTGTACCCTTTCCCCTTCCCCTCCTGTTGTGTATCTTGCCCTAACTTAGATTGCAAGTTCAGGGTGGGAGATGGTATTTTCCTATGTGTTTTGTGGCACGTAGCACCAAGGACATCTCTGACTAGGCCAACTGCACTAGGCCCTGGCTGCTGCGGTGATACAACTTAAAAATAATCATTATAAAATTCTCAGCCTTCTTTATGCAAGTGAAGAATCAGCCAAGTGACTTGGCAGTATGCCCTGCACAGGAGATGCTGAGTAAGAGTATCGTCAGCTCTACTGCTCCTTGGTCATTTGAGCTCAGGTGACGAGCAGAGGGGTTTGAGGAGGGAGACAGGTAGCTATTCACAGTACAAATGGTCTTGGCACCACTAAGGAGCTCTGCTGTTGGCCTCAGAGGATGAGCAAGACAGTTGCAAGAGACAGAGCTAGAGAGACACCTCTTGTGGAGGGGCAGGGTGACCTGGCAAATGGAGCGCTGGGAGCCTGGAATCTATTTCTGGCGCTGCCACTACTGTTGTGTGAGCTTGGGCAAGTCACTTCACCTCTCTGTGCTGCAATTTCCCCTCCCATCCTTTGTCGGTCTTGTCTACCTAGATTAAACTCTTCAGGGCAGGGACTGTCTGTTGCTATGTGTTTGTACAGCTCCTAGCACAATGAGCCCTGACCTTGATTAAAGCCTCAAGACACTACTGTAATATCAATCATACTACTTCTGATACTCTAGTAATGGCAGAAGCAGATTGGCCCATTGCACATAATGAGGAAAGAGTCTCAAAACTCCTACTAGACCAGCCACTAATGTGGGACAGAGGCAGTAACACTGGAAGGCAAAGTTCTGTCCAAGGAGGGAGGATGGGGATTATCAGCAATAAACAAATCAGCCCACCGTAGTGACTATAGCCAGGGTCTGCCTCTTTGAGTGTACTTTAATGGACAGGATATTCCTTCTTCACGCAAGAAATGAAGGATGAAGCACAGAATCAAAAGCAGCAGCGATCTGTCGATTTCACATCCCACACAGTAGAAGCTGGCTATACCAGAATGATAAAAACATCATTAGAAATTTTTAAAAGGCCATTTCAGTGAATACAGGTTTTAGGATACATCATGCATTAAGAGCATGGTTGGAATGATATGTTGTCAAAGATTTTTCAGCCACATGTCAGCCTTGCTATTCCAGTTGTTATATCAATGGGCTCTCCAATGCCATTACTGATGATGTTATCTGGGAACATCAACTGCAACAAGTTAGCCCTCTTGTTGCCATGACTACAGAGTTGTATTCAGCTCACATCTCCATCCTGAAAGAATCTTAGCTATTTGTTCCTGGTTCTCTTATTATGCTAACATTATAAGAAAGAATACATTACAACTAATTAAAATAATAAATGGGGCCAATTTATTTATTTATTTAACCAATACAACTCATTTGTTGTCTCTTCCAGCCAGATTCAACCTTGAGGTATGTGACTGTAACTTCCGTGGAGTTATTCTACGAATGCTGGTATAGGATGGGATTGTCAAAAGTGCCTGAATGATTAGAAGCATAGGCTGGAATTTTAAAAGGCGTTTTATGGCATTAGATTGACAGGTGAATTTCAATGGGTGCCTAACTCCCTCAGGCACCTTTGGAAATCCCAGCCATAAAAGTATTTGTGCTCCTAAGTCACTTAGGAGCTTTTGAAAATCCTTCCCTTAGGCATTCATGGACAGACTTTTCAGAAGTGTCATTACCTACATTGGGGCCAGATTTTCCAAAGAGCTCAGCTCCCATTTAGGAACCTAAATTAGCAGGCATTCATCACACAGTGGCTCTCGCGGCTCTCAATAGGCGCTATTGGGTGCTGCGCTCTTTTGCAAATCTGGACATTTCATGTAGGTGCCTCGATGGGAGCTGAACCCCTTCTAAAAATCTGGCTGAGGACTTTTGAAAATCTGCTTCACCGCTTTTCTATACATTGAAGCAGACGAAGAGTCAGCATCCAGGCAGCATGGCAACCTTGTCAGCTCAGAGAAGAGACATGATTTTAAAAACGGCACTCTGTAATGAAAAGGGGTGGCAAAGAGTTAAAATACAGCTCCCCAAATACTAAGAGAGACAGTGACTGATTTATGAAATTCCTCAGAGGGAGGGGGGAAAACCAAACACGGGTGAGGAATGAACATCTTACCAAACTTAACAAATGATCATGAAAGCCACAGAAAAAGACCGAGGCAAGGGCAAATGCATTTGCAGCAGTTATTAAACAAACAGAGCTAGGGGACAGCTATTTTAGAAGGTGGGAGGGAGAATTACCCTGGCCTCATTCCCAGTCTCCTCCAAATGAACCACTGAGGAGGGGCTATACAAGAGTCTTAACAGAGAATGGGGAAAAGTATTGCCCAAGGAATGCCCCAGAGAGCTTGCACTCGAAAGCTTCTGTCTATGCCTTCTCCAACAACATAATTTGATCATGTCTGATATATTCAGACAAGATGTCACAGAGAATGAGATTCATGTTACTTCTAACATGCAGTGCATGAATTTCAGATCTGTGAAATGCAATGTATGTTTGCTAGTGTCTATCAGCAAGCAAGATGCATGGTGTATAGTAATTACTATCACAATTTGCTGGGGAAAAGGAGAGAGACTGGCATGCTTAATTAAAGCTTCGTCCCTGTGGGACTTACCAATGAAACGATAAGAAATATTCTTTGAGCTTTTTAAAAATAATGAATGAAAGGGAGTAAACACACAAATCAGATTTATCTTTAGATCTCACTGATTTTCCTTCTTCCGAGCTGTTTCATTTACTTCTCCTACCTCTTGTACTTTGTTCTAAATGTATTCCAACTGAAAATGCACAGTTGAAACAAAAGGCAGGGAGGTCTCCCCCCCGCATGCCAGATGTTATACAACTCCGTCTGCAGCCTGAAGATGCTGTTTTAATTCTATTAACACTATGTCAGCTTCAAAACTGCAAGGGCTGTGGTGCAGTGTGAATAGCTGAATGAAGAGGAGAAATGCTGCAGTAATGTTGGGACTGCCAAAATCATCAATTCCCACTGTCCAAGCTCCCCTGGAGGGCAGAAGGCTGATGCCAACAAAAGCCCCGTTTGGTTGCTTGCTGGTGCTGTGGAAGTATCATGATTAGTGTGTGTGCATGTCAGAGAGAGAGAGAGACGGGGTAGGAGAAAGGAAGATTAAATTAGGGAAGGGATCAGAGGGGAAAAAGTATGAATGTATCAAGGACAAATTGATTACCAGGCTGAGGCCATTTCAGTGCGAGGGAAGTTGGTATACAGATCCTACCGTGCTCATGAGGCTGCAGTTCAGCCCCCAGACTCTCCCAATTAGGCTTGACAAATGCAGCAGCTTTTGGAAGCAGGTTTGCAGAGGTGCCAGAGTCAAAGTGGGGAGAGGGTGCTCTGGCTCTCTTTGGGGCTGCTGGCCTGGTCCAGCTCCCATTAAAGTCAATGGAAGGTTTCCCCACTGGTTTTCAGTGGGAGTTGGGTCAGGCCCCAGCTGAGTACTAAGTGCTAGTGAACTTGAGCAAGTCTCTGAATCACCCCCTGTGCTGCAGAGTCAGCACAAGCAATTGCGCACAATTGTTCCACTTGACTGGGCTCAGACTCCACGTGGCAGTGCGGTCTCTCAGCATTGCCTGGAGGAAGATTACAGTGTTTATAACGAGGGAGTGCAGGGGCCAGACACCGACATGAGAACCTACATTGTACGTTACTTAGTTTTATTGCGGTGATATTCTTTCTGACCCCAGGAGTACAGTATTACCAGGCAGACCGGTGGTTCAGTGTCCTCACAGTATGTCTACACAGCCCACGACAGCTGTAAAAGTGGCTGAGTATACAAGCTTTTGAGCATCTACACAGCTGGTTTTAGAGTGAAGCGTGAGCCCCGGGAGACTGAGTCCATTGATGGGCTGGGAGGTTCGCTGCTGCAGGCTGTGTAGATGTACCCATGGAGTACTGCCCTGGGGGAGACCCAGCCTTGATTCCCGGCATGGAGTATTCGCTGCCACGGGCAGCGGGCCCTTAGAATGCTGAAATGGCTACAGGTGCCTTTCCTGGGGGTTGTGGATGAGACCAGCCCTGGCCAGACTCCTCAGCCAGGAGGCCTGACATCTGTGAATTGTGAAGCCTAAGCAACCGAGGGCAGTGTGCAGGAAAACAGTAGTATGGATCGGGGGGCTTTGTCCGCGTGATACTGTATGGTGGTTAAAGTGGGCGTGAGCGTGCTCTCGATCACCATCTCTCTCCTTGGGAAATGAGAGTCTCAAAGCCAACTTGCAGGTACACACTGCTTCTGTTCCTCAGATTTAGTAACTGTTCCACGACGGCCCTTCGGTGCAGGATCCCCAGCTGCTTCTCTGGAGAGAGTTAATGCCTGTTTACAGACTAATGGGTCAGGGAGGAGTTTTGTAAACATATTTCTTAAATGTCTCCATGCAGCAGTGATCACCGCTCTATAAAATGAACAGCCCAATCAGGAAGTTCGGTAACAGGACTTGCTTCTCCCCAGGTTTCTTTTCAGGCCATTCTCCCCTCACTGCCCTGAATTAGCTCCCCCGAGGCAGTGCTCATTGTTTCTAGCAGGGCAGATGTTATTTCATCACTTTCTTTTTACTGTCACTTCTTCCTTTTTGCGTGTGTCTCTTCTGTTTCTCTACTGTTTTCTGCCTCTTCCTTGCCCACTCGCTCTGCCACCAAACTCTTTCTCTCTCCCTTTCTTTTATGCTCATCTCTCCCTTCCCTTACCACAAGCCCTGTATCCCTCCCAATCCTTCCATTCAGCCTCACTCTCCGCTCGACCCCCAAGTTCACTCCCTCCCGTTACCTCCCCAATTTCCCCTAATAGTTCTACATTCCCCTTCTCCTCCTGTGTCACCTACTGCCCATATTTTACCAATCTCTGGGCCCCACCAAAACACCATAAACCCCCCACCGCAGAGCCTAACCATCTATCATGTACTCCCTCCCATACACCTCTCCGGTGGATTTATATTTTCTGGAGAGGGAGGCTGGGCTAGTCACTTGTCTCACTGTTGGGCTATGGTCTCTGCTGTAATTTTTCAGCAGACTGTCCTCTCCCCGAATGTTTGTCAGTCTGTCAGGACCAGCATTCGGCACATTGGCAAACAGCCGTTTGTTCTCTGACATGGGATAAGACAACAAAGTATCCCGGCCCAGGCCACTATCCTGTGGCTCTGATAATGTCATTCTGGGAACTCTCTCAAATTGTTAAAAAGTAATTCATCAGGTAACTACATGAGCAATCCAAACCCCCTACGTTATAGCCCTACTTTAGGTATATCATGAAGAAAGAGCTCAATTAACTGAGTCATTATACATAACGACACATTAAAACAGCTTATAAGGAAAAGATTTTACAATTAATCCAGCTATTTTTACCTCCAATTATATAAATTGGCCAGATTAGTCATCACATTACTGAATAAAAAAGAAATTCAATAACAAATACATTTTAAACATACTAAACAAGCCTGATCATTTAAAGTCCTTTGCAAGTTAAATATGTGTTGGATTTTGAATTAATAACCTACTGAAGGTGTTGTGAGGCATCGATAGGATTCCAGAGCTATCCCTTCCAAATTCCTGACCAAGATTTTTCAGTGACCAAAGTGCTACTATCGCAGATTTTACAATGAGTCAAGTGCATGCTGGGCGAAGACACTCCAAGATTATTCAGGACTGTGCAGATACTGATTCAAAGCCCACTGAAGTCAGTCCACTCAACAGTGAAGTACATATTTATGAAGTTTATACAGTAATACTCCCTTTAGAACACATATTTCACATAACAACAGTTGGCTTCATGAGAGCTACAGTTCTGATCCTGTATTCCTGGAGCGCCCAATATATTTCCTGGAGCACCCAATATATTCATTGAAATTAATGGGGTATGTGCACACACACACACACACTTACTGATTTATATGAGTATTTTGTGTGTTCCAGGAATATATATAAATCAGGGATCTCTGGATCTATTCTATTCTCAATAACTGATAATGAAAGAATATATTCATTTTATAGAAATAATTCATAAAATATCACTGCCAACACTTGCACTCTGTGCTGGCTACGAGTGGGATAATTGGTGCTCTTGGAGTGCCAGAACATCTGACTTTCACAGTATCTCATCATCATGATCTCTCCTCTCAACAAGGCAGCTTGCCAACCAAGCCTGATTTCATTCTTTCTTTAGATTACAAATTTGGTTGATAAAGGTATCTGTACAGATGTAATATACGTAGAATTTTAAGGCTATGTCCACATTACAGCGGTAAGTCGACCTACGCTACGCAACTCCAGCTACATGAATAACGTAGCTGGAGTCGACACATCTTAGGTTGAGTTACTGTGGGGTCTACACTGTGGGGGGTCCCGTCGATTTACCTTACTCTTTTCATCAGGGGTAGAGTACAGGGGTCGACTGGAGAGCGATCTGCTGTCGATTTGGAGGGTCTTCACTAGACCCACTAAATTGACCACCGGTGGATCAATCTCAGAATGTTGATCCCGGCTGTAGTGTAGATGTAGCTTAGTATTGCATGACTTTCTGATTACAAAATAAGCACTATACAGTATCAATGAAGCACATGTTAAATGGGAGAAAAGAAAGAAGGCCGAAGTGGACACCTTTATATACAAGGAATCTGCTATGCTACTGACCTTCCTTACACTTTATACAACAAAACGACACCAAGAATGACTTTCTAAGGACTATTCCACAACCTAAAGTTGGATCCTGCCCCACTCAGTCTTATGCCACTGACTTAAATGGGGGGCAAGATCAGGCCCTGAGTCTACCCCACTGCAGTACCCTCACTGAAATTCCCCTCCATGGATTTTGTTTCCATTTACAAGGGGGACAAAGATCCTGCTCTGTAACTCAGCCATTACCAGTACGATACCAAGGGAGATTAATCAAAGCCACTGCAACAGGCTGACAGAGGGGATTCCAAAATTGAGGTCAGGCTCAGTGAATCTTAGGCAGATGCTGAAAGAGAGACACAACAGTAAAATTTTAACGGCGCAACCCTAAGAATGTCACTTGCGGTGAGGTATTCTACATGCTTCAGTGATAACGGTTATTTCCCCCTTCAGTTTCAGAGTTGGGTGAGGTGCCTTTGTCTGAGCTGACTACCGCTAATGCTGGCTTTCCTCTCAGCCCTTGAGTTTTACAGCATGAGCTCTGTGATGGGGGGCAGAGCAGGAGTGGAGGAGAGCCATGGCAGAGGGAGGCCACACCATGCCAGGCAGTGTCACGGGTGTTTGGGGTCTACATCTCAATTTCTTACTGGCACCTGAGTTAATCAGAGGCAGGTGAGCCTAGTTAGGCTGAAAGCCTTAAAATGGAAATGAGCTCTTATCAGAAAGGATTAGGCAAGTGTCTAGTGACCAGAAGAGAGGCCCTGTTTGTACTTATGCTTCCATTCAGGTATTTTTTTGTTCTGTACTTATAGACTACAGCATGAAGACAGCACAGCCAGGGTTTCTTCTGGTATGTGTTACTGTGGTTGCCCCAGGGAAAAACACGATAAATAAATTTGAAGCCCCAGTTTGGTTTAATTATATTGCTTTACCTTGGCTCCCTGTACACTTTCAACTATAAGTTCTTAGAAGTGTTGTATTTTAGGTTATTATTAATTATTTGTATTAAAGTAGCACCTAGAAGGCCTGACTGAGCTCAGGGCTCCGTTGTGCTAGAAATTGTAGATACATGTAACAAGAGTCAGTCCCTGCCACAGAGAGCTTGCAAAGTAAATACCTTGATAGACAAAGCGTGGGAGGGTAAATAGAGGTGCAGGGAAGTAAAGAGGCCCAGCTAACCTCACACAGATTAGTAGCAGAGCCAAGATTTGAACCCCGGTCTCCGACCCCCTAGTCTAATGCCCCCACCATTGGACTACACTGCTTCAACTATAAATGCCTTATTGGCCAACCCCTTGACTCTGAAAGCATTACCTAAAATATAAGAGAAATCACGGAATTAGCAAGATGTTTGCTGCTGTGCACTGCCAGAGACTCATCCCATCTCATTCCCCATCTGGACACTGTACAAGTAGATTATAAGGCCTATCTTAGGTACTTATATGGCTCCCATCACTGTAGCGTTGTATTTATCCTCACAACCCTCCAGTGAGGTAGGGCAATGGTATTATCCCCATTGTACAGATGGGGAACTGAGGCCCAGATAAATTAAGTGACTTCCCCCAGGTCACACAGGGAGTCTATGGCAGAGCAGGGAACTGAACCCTGACCTCCCAAGAAAACATGACCTATCAGGAAAGGCTGAAAGAATATGGCATGTTTAGCCTACAGAAGAGAAGACTGAGAGAGCCTTTGACAACAGCCTTCAAATAGGTATAATGTTGTTATAAAGGGCTGATGATTAATTGTTCTCCATGTTCACCAAGGGTAGGATAACAAATAATCAGCTTAACTTGCAGCAAGGGAGAGTTAGGTTAGATCTTAGGAAAAACTATCCAACTATAAGGATGGTTAAGCACTGGAACAGGCTTCCAAGGGAGGTTGTGGAATCCCCATCACTGGAGGTTTTTAAGAACAGGTTCGACAAACACCTGTCAGGGATCATCGACCTGCCTCAGTGCAGGGAGCTGGAGTAGAGGACATTTTGAGGTCCCTTCCAGCCCTACATTTTTACAATTCTGTGTCCCAGGCTAGCTCTGTAACCACTGGACCATCCTTCCTCTAGTACTTGTTGTAAAGTGCCAAGCATACAATATAATAATAAAATACAATGAGCGGAGAGTGTGGGTGATTAAAAAAGCATTATATACAGGGACAGATTTTCACCTTACACACCCCTAGGCACAGCATCTTTAGTGCCCCTCCTGCCTACAGCTGACCTTTGTGTTGCACACCGTTTTAGAGAGGTCAGGTGCCCCTAGAACGCAGGCACCCCTAGGCACGTGTCTACTGTGCCTAACTGGAAATCTGGCCCTGACTACATATGACTATTTGTCGCTAAGTATAGAAGGAAGTTAGATTACTGGGAAGGGAAAGGGATCCTTCTACCCAAAGGACAACCAAGAACATGTCTGCACTAGTGCTTGCACATCAGGTTTACTTTATCGCTGGGCTTTTGAGTTGTTGCTAACCACAAGGATAATCTTTCAACATTTAAATCTATATATTTTAACAGATCTATCATTTCCAGCACAATCTCTTATGAAACTACTTTAGGGTCTGGAGATTAAAAACTGTCCAATTGCTGAGAAATTGTGGGTGGCATAAAGTGCTGTCAACAGCCAGTAAATGGTACTAAAATGATCTTCTTAGCATGCATGGATGGATGCATTGAGGGCAGCAGTGCCTGTAAAAGAGAGAAACTCCCTTGCATTGTGCATTTAGGGCTTAAATTGTGAGTTTTGCAAAGGAAAGATTGCTGTTTGCTTCTAAAATAAGATGCCCATCTTGCATATTTCATTAATTTTGATACAATCAGATTTTTTTTCATCAGGCTGAATCCTAAAGTCCTTATCCAATTTACACACCAATGACACTCCCGATGATTGCAAGGGGAGATATGCCTGTATAAAGTCAGAAAAAACACAAGAGGGCCAGAATATGGCACCCTTACTAATGTGAGTAGTCCCTTTCTCCATGAGTAATCTCACTGATTTCAGTAAGATACTACTCAATGGAATGGTGGCAGAATCTGGCCCTGAGAAAAGACTTCAGGATTTCCCCTAGGAAAAGGGAAGCATTATCACACAGCAACTGATTGGTTTTTTTGCTTCATGATATCACAATAGGCCTGACTCTCATCTCCCCTACACCAGAATATCCATGGAGCTCCTTGGGGTTTACACCTGACTTTCACCAGTCAGAAACCAGGCCCAATGTCATATATTATTTAATGTTTATATTAGCGTATTGCCAGCTGTCCTGAATTAGGATCAGGGTCCTGCTATGGTGAGCACGGTACCTACACAGATGAAAAAAACGTGGTCCCTGTCATGAAGGGTTTGGGCTACCCCATCAAAACCCAAAGTTTTATGTTACAAGTCTCTTTTTTGCAGTGGAGCAATTAAAAGGATAGCAAAGGAAGTACTTATAAAAAGCAAACACCAGGGCTTTGCCCTCTGAGAGCTCGCACTGCACACGTGGGAAAACGCAATGTGTTCCCCTTCAGACCAAAGTGACCTCAAAGCAAGAGATTATAGGAGAAAGGGAGGGTGGGCCGGAGTCTGGTTTTGTCACCTGCTGTTTCTCTGTCTCCTGTGGATAGCTCTCCATTGATCCCATTCTCTTTGGTTCTAGAGTATGTGCCCTGTTGCCCACGTTCACCATATCCTGCTTCCTCATCCTCTCTGTATGGAAATCCATTGGCACTTCTGACCAGTCCGGCACCTGCACCAGCTTGCTCCTTAATTTCAGGGGAATGCGGGTGTGAAGAAGCCTCTGTTAGTTGACTTGAAGTCCAGTGTGGTGCCTTGGCTTCATCCTTCCTATCATCTGCCATTTTTCCTCTCTTTCTCTGTCCTGTAATTACATTAGTAAGATAGATCAGCAGTGATCCGGGGATGGTTTCCCCGGCTCATTGTTTACAACCCTAGCATAGCACATACACATTTCTCAACTACATTGTCAGGGAACCCCAAACCACTGCCAGGCAAGGGGTTTACAAGTAAATCAAAGTTCACTTTGCACATGACTGAGTTGCTTTAAAAAAGATTATTAAACTGTACGGGCCAGATTCAGATTGACCTCAATGGATTACGCTGGTTTCTGCCACTGAGTTCTTGATGGAAGATCTTTCATGAATCAGTTTTGGGTTCAGTGAGTTCAAAAACATTTGGACATAAGTAATGGCAAATGACTCATTCCTCATGGAAACAATGACATCTCCTGGTGATGGAAGAGGAGAATGTGATGATGACTCTTTAGCTACAGCTAATATTATTAATTAGTAGTAGTATTGCAGTAGCACCTAGAAGCTCCAGTTATGGACCAGGACCCCACTGTGCTAAAACAAAAAGATGCTCCCTGCCCCCAAAGAGCTTATAATATACCGCTAGACATGGCAGAAACAATATTCATGAATATTCATTTGGATTCTGAACCTACGTTTGCCTTTACCGCATTTAGATCCCTTCTTATTCATGATTCACCCACATTTCTTTTGTTCACATAAATGTTTGGGGAATAGCTGCTCTTCATACAAGCCTTTGTGAATAAAGGTATTTATGCATGAACACAAATAATATAACACTTTTCCTCATTTGCTAATCTCCTGTTTAAAATGTTTCATTCATTCCATCAGGGAGCAGAAAAAGTACCATGGGACTTAGGCTTTGTCTTCACTGTACAAAAAAGTGTGGTTTTATATCGAGAGTTAGCTATCTCAATGGACAATCCTAGTGGAGACAAAGCACAGGAGTTTTTACCTCGATATAGCTAGTCGAGCTAAACCCCAGGTGGGAAGGGCGTCGGGCTGACCTTGACTAGCTAATCAGCTACGTCATGGCTAAAGATTACTTGTGCCTTATCTTCACTATGATGTAAAAACTTGATGCAAAGAACACACTTTTTTTTTTATCAGTGAAGACAAAGCCATAGTTGGCCAATCCCAAAGAGCGAACAGTCTAAGAAAAGCAGTTTGCGAACAACAGGCTGAAAATGGCTTGTCAAAACTATTCTGTAGATAGTTAGGATAAACAAATGTATTCACCGGAATCCGGATCAGTTTGTAGCTGATTTGCAAACAGAACAAAAGGCTAAATTGTCTGATAATTTATACACAGCAAATAATTTCCGCCACTCTAATCATATATTGACTTTCTGAGCTACTGACAAATTTTTCTTTTAATGAAAAATCCTGTTGAAATAAGAATATTAGTGTTCAGTTACAATAATAATATCAGTCACTCAATTTAACCCACATATAAAAGTGACTAACATATATACTCACCTGCAGAAATATAGCATTGTGTATATTAGGTACTAGATAGCATACTTCTTTGGGGAACACTGGACTGAGTAAAAACCCTATAATATTTTCTCTTTGCTGTAGTGAAAATGGGAAGCTTAGCAAAATCACAAGGTGCATTGGGGTGGACAGAAGGACTTATGCATCTCAGTCAGCCACAAAAATATGATAGTGTTTTATATTAACTAGTCCTTGCCCTGTGCTTTCTCCCAGAGCCAGTGCTAGGCCTAAGCAGACTAAACAATTGCTTGGGGCTGCAAACATCTCAAGGGGGCCCTCGATTTACTTGTTATTATTATTATTTTCATAAGAATTTGCCTGTTTTAGTATTGTATGTGTGGGGAGGCCCACAAAAATATTCCTGCTTAGGGCCCCCAATGGGATAGCACCACCATTGCTTCCTCCTCTTCCTTTATTCTCTGTTGTAAGTCATATCAATTAGGTTTCTTGTTTAAGAGATTTTGGCTCATACAATGAGTGCCAGGAAGCCATGATGCAGTCATCTCAAGTCAACCAGCAGCCTGGAAAATGTTATTGGTGGAACAGAGGAAGAGAAAGTACAAGTTGGTGCCCTCGTGTACTTGAGGCAGTCATCTGCCTTTAATTCTCGTCATGCTATGGAATTAAAAACATTTTGTGATCAAAGTTCTTTCCAGAAACGTGAGAGCATGGGGCAAATTCTTACCGCTGGAGATAACACATTAACACACTGCAAAAATCAATGGACTTCACTAAGGAGGGTCATGTATCTGAGGGCAGAATTTAGCTTGTTCTGTCAAAAAAAAAAAAAAAAAGTATATACCCAGCTGTGTTCCTTTATTAAACTGAACAAAAGCTAACAGAAATATTGACTCAAAGTTTCCATCCACCCATTCATGGCATTTAGAACTAGATCCAAAGCTCCTGGGGGTTAATGAGAGTCTTTACATTGACTTCTAAGGGCTTTGGATCCGGCCCATATATCACATTCTAACTCCAGAGGTTATTGTCTCCAAAAGTGAAGACAATACCGAGAAGCATCATGTTGAGAGGGGTTTATACAATAGCAAATGCAGGGAAAGCGTTTCTGATCACCATTTTGATAAAAGTGATGGTTACAATCACAGCGCAACAATCCTAATGCTATTGTCTCCAAGTGTCCCTTCCTCTGCAAGTTACACACTTCTTCATTCTCTTCCATTTCTGTGGAAAGGGTATTTGCATTCTTATCCATGCTACAGAGAGTCCTCTATGACAGTAACAGAAGTGCTTTCATCTTTAAAAGTAAATATAGTGGGTGGGTTTCAATGGGAATTATGTGTATCTGGGGGCAGAACTTGGCTCGGTATGCATAATAGATGGTTGGAGAGTGAAACATTGCTGAATTCATTCTAGACTCTGTTATTCATAAAGTGCTCTCACAGTTTATAATGCTAGTAGAAACACTGGGAGTGAGTCACAATACTTCTTTGTATTCACTTCAGGGATGACTACTATCCCCAATGTACAAACTGTACCCCTTATACAAATGGCACACAGGAGAGATGCCATCATGCCCACGTGCACTTTTTATCATGTTTTTACCATTGAATGTATTTAATTCAATAGCAAATTAATTATTCAATTAGTTAATTCAAAGAGAAAAAGTGCAAAGTGGTTAATCACGGTGGCAGTGTTTAAATAGTGTTATGTAAATAAATGAAAAGAATAAAAGGGTCCATCAATCATATAGTTAAAACACATCATTGCTAGAAATTTTAAAAGTCAGTTTGCCTTTTCCACTATAGTTTTCTGGTTTCCTTTCTGAACTGCTATGAAGGCCTTGGAAAATTACAAAGACAGACAGAGCATCCTCTTGAAATGTCATGCTTCCACGGTTAAAATTAATTGTGACATTTATCACCCCTCACTCTTTTCTGATTCCAGTGTTATCTAATTATGATGTAATATGGTACAACAATCTTAAGGGCACGTTCTCTCCCCCGCTGCTCCCTCAGGTTAATGTAGTGGTGGTGGAAGAGTCTGGATTGACAGAATTAGCTATTTAAGTCCTCTGTTTCCCCACAGAATAGCTGTCTGGGAGAGGGAGAGGCAGAGGCAGTGGGGTAGCTATGATACTGGAATGAGACACAAGAGAGCTCAGTTCTCTTCCCAGCTCTGTCAAATTCCCTGTGTAACCTTGGTCAAAGCACGTAATCTCTCTGTGACCCCATTCCCCATTCATAACATGAAGGTAATTTTATCTCCTTTATCTCCCTTGTCTATTTAAAATATAAGCTCTTGGGGGCAGGGACTCTTTTATCCTATATGTATGTACAGCACCTAGCACAATGGGGCCCCATTTCAGCTGAGGCTCTCTAGGCACTACTGTAATACACCTAAATGACCTGGAATAGGTACAGCCCTGGTGGTTGTAGAACCTGGCTTGTGTTGCTATACCAATGTGCCTGAACCCTGACCCAAAGGAACTACCTCCAGGGAAAAGAGTGTATCATAGTCTCCATGGCCAGTGGGTTCTCACCTATCTGCAGGGATTGCTAATTATCGCTGCTTGTGATGGTAATTTTTGTGAAGTGGATGTTTTTCCATGAGGAAATGGACTGAGCCCACAACACTCAAAGGATACCAAACAGCTACTGGGTGGCAACAACTTTCAGCTACTGCGCACCTCAGCTGTGTTTGAAACCAGAGGTGAAAGGCTTTGCTTTTACTCCAAAGCAATTCCAACCCTCCTGCAATTCAGGCTTCATCTCACAAGAGTATAATCCTTCCCTCTTAGGAGTTCTGCTCGGTCAGGTAAGCAACACACTGTACCAGAAACAGCATTATATACAGGGCCGGCTTTAGGCCGATTCCCCTGATTCTCCGGAATCGGGCCCCGCGCCCACACCTAAGAGGGCCTCGCGCCATAAGCGCCTTTTTAATTTTTTTTACTCACCCGGTGGCGGTCCGCTCCGGGATCTTCGGCACCATTTCGGCGGCTGGGGATCCTTCAGTGCCGCAGAAGACGCGGAGCGGACCCCCCATCGCCAAAGTGCCACCGAAGTCCCGGACTGCCGCCGGGTATTTGAACTGGGCACCACGGGTCCTAAAGCCGGCCCTGATTATATAACACTTGTATTTAATTAAATGTTTCCTGTTAAAACAGTAATCAAAGACAATGTTGCAGAGCAAGTTACAGCTGTGGGGTCAACCTTCCCATCCTTCCACAGCAGTAACAAAGGAGTCACAGTGCCATTACACAGGGCAGAGCAGTAACCCCGGAGTCCACCCGTGAGAACAGCATCTCCTGCATGACATGGAGCAGTTCTCTGCAGTGATGCCTTGTGCACTGACTACTGGGTGGAGCATGGATGGCTGACAGAGTGGGCAAGGTGGGGTCAGCTGATACACCACTATGGATCCTCTGATCAATCCACCCATGGAAGGGTCATGATGCAACCACAAAGGCAGCCCTAGACACAGCCATGGAGATACTCTTCACGGACCCAAGTACACGCCCCAGCTATTCAGACAGTGCACTGGTGACAGTATTTGGCCCTGAACTAGGCGTCACACCATCTAAAGGAGAAACCTTGGCCTTGAAACACAAATTATGGTAATAAATAACCACCCTAATATCTGTCAGAATCAGCATTGTGGCTGAAGGAATTTAAATATTTTGCACTTAACACAAAGAGTTAAACTCAGCAGGAGTTTGTGGCTTGACACAGTGGCTTTGCAGCTGTCTCATCTTTTAATGTGAGTGTATATATTTTTGTTGCCCCAAATATTTTCTGACATGACACCTGCTCCCAGTCTCCTAGTCAAGCTGTATCAAACCAAAGTGCTCTGAACCCAGCACATGACAAATGCTTCACACTACAAGTTAATGAAAGCACAGAGCCAGAGTGAACTCTGGGTTTAGTTCTTCCCAATGCTACCCCTCCTAAAATGTCTTCTGTGATCACATTCCTAACAGAACAGTTTTTCAAGGGTGGGATTTCCAAAAGCACACAACATTGGCCTAACTCTGCTCACGATCTAGAAGAAGCAAGCTAATTAACAAAATTACCAGTTGATCCTAAAGTTAGAGGATGCCGGGACTCTATGAACAAATATGTTGCTGGGTAGAATTATTCATTGCTCACAATCTGAGACCCTCTTCATCTCAAGCACCACAGGGGACAAACTGGCTCCTACAGTAACTTATACTTATACTGTACTTCTTCCTTTCCCACTGTTCAAACTACTAGTTTGCAGGGCCCCCGAGAATGGGTTCGGGCCCCGGTGAAAAATTTTTCGGGGGCCCCCCAACAAGGGCGGACCGGCTAAACAGGGCCGACGAAGGGGGTGGGAAGCTGGGCCCGGGGCCCCCTTCCAGACCGCCGGGCCCCAGTAATTTGTACCGGCTTTCCCCACCCTCGTCGGCCCTGCTAGTTTGCAGTTAGTTCCCTGTTTCTTTACAATACCAGCAAGACTATGTCCCTAAATATAATTTCTTATCTGTAAAACCTGCAAAGAATGTTTGTTACTCACATTTATGATTATTTCTTTGAGGGTTTTGCCCCCATAAATTGTAAACAATTAGCCAATAGCTGTGCATTTCTCATAGACTATTTTATGCTTAAAATAGTCTCTATTTTCACTATTCCTTTGACTACAAAATAGATGGAAAAAATGCAGAGATGCTTGAATTGTGGGCTGAAGAAAAGAACCTCGTTGTATAAAGACTGAGAGCATTTACTGCAATCTCTATCCTTACCAGAGCTGAAAACAAGGAATGGCTCAAGTCTCCCAGGTGGTTTATGAGACCTATAAATTGGCACTGCAGTAAGCAGGAAGCCAAACAAATCGCTACTCATTTTCTAGTGATTTTCTTCTTCTTCTTTCAGAGGTATCCTCTTAGTGCATCTTAAGCTTTAAATCTTCTCCTTCTTTCAGAGGTATCCTCTTGGTGCATCTTAAGCTTTAAAACCCTCCTTACGTTTCTCTCTATTGGTCTAGAAAGCAGTGCATGAAGGAAGGCAGAAGAGGGGTGAGATCACACAGTTGATTCTATCTATGTGGTCTGTATAGCCATGGATTTGAGGTGTGGGACTTGCTGTAGTCTTCTGACTTGGAGTCAGACTTTTGCCAATGAAGGAATAAAAGTCAGCTTTCCAATTAAGATTGTTCCCTTTTAAAAAGGCAGAAATAGTTGATGTAAACCAAAGGAAAACAAATCATACAGCTTTTTAAAAAAGTCTCTTTTAATGGGTTTTGGATGTACTGGTTCATTAAATACTCTGTTGATCTTATGATGAGGTACAGAGTTTAATCACTGTGCAGTGTGTTTGCTCTACATTATATAATCTACTGTTTTTCATTTGCTTAGTTAGAAACAATCAGAGCCATTCTTTTAGACTAGCTATTTTGTCTTTCCTTCAAGTACAAAGGGCCGAAGCCAAAGTCCATTGAAGGCCAAGGAAAGATTCTTATTGGGCATTGGATGAGGCCCAAACTGAGTCTACTCCTTGTAAAGAAAAGCACAAAAATGGAAACCAGGGAACCAAAAATTAAAACCTAGGCAAAGTGTCAAAGGTATCTGTCCTTCTCCTGAATCACAAAATTAAAGGCACAAAATTGGAGACTATATTTGATTTTTAAGCCCAATACGGAAGGTCCTTCCAATCTAATTACTATGGGCCTTATTCTGATTTCACACTAGTTTTACAACACGGTAATTCCATTAATGTCAGGGGAGTTACTATGGATTTACACTGGTGTAAGAGCAGAATCTGGCTCTTTGCTTCTAAGATTCTGTGATTCACTACATTGTCCTAAGTCTCATTTCCACTAAGGCCCATTTACATTGCCAGTATTGTAAATGGGAATCAGACCCGCATATATTTAGGGCTCACCCACTTATTGTTTATGGTGGAAATATCAGAGCACCTGAAATACAGATGCGCTTGTTTGTTTGTTTTTTAAAAAGGGCACAAAAACTACAAATTCTAAGTGAACCAATAATTATTAAAACAAGAACTCCTGACAGGGAGTTGACATAGACTAATATTATACAGATTATCCTTTACAGATGATTTCTAAGAGCCAGTGCTGGGTGGTAATTGCAACCCAGGCAGCCGCAAAAAATGAAAGGTGGGTGCCAAGGGGAGTATAGAAGGGGTGAAGATCGTCTTTCACTGGTCGAGGACTCTTGACCACAGCATCAAACCTGTGAGCTCTGTGCCAAAGATGAGTGTGCTGTCACTGTAGAAGGACTGCCCCTCTCCTTCTGGAAGCAAGGCCTTCTCCTAGAAAAATCAGGAGCCCTTTGTTGGTACTCATAGAAGGAAAGGGAGGCCTCTAACTGGAGGCTGACTCAGTTCTGGTGTGCTTCCCTTTCTGTGATGGTGTGTAGAGAGCTAGAGGCATTGTCCTGCAGTCCGTCAGAGTGTGAGGTGCTTCATCAGTTCCTGAATTTAAAAGGTCATGGCCTTCGAAAGGCAGGTCTTCAATAGTGGCCTGATCCTCTTTTGGGATGACTGCAATCAAAATGTTCTTCTTGTAGTGACTGCTGTGGCCATAGACCTGGTTGCAGTGCCAGAGGCATCCAATGAGGCCTGCAGAGCTGTCTTCATCATTAACTGGCCTTCTGAAGCCACTGCCTTCAATTCATTTCTGATCTCTTGGACAGTTGTAAAACCTTGTCCCATTGCATAAATTCATATTTAGCCAGCAAAATGTGACAATTGACTATACAAAACTGAAAAGTAGCAGATGAATAAACCTTCCTCCCCAGCAGATCCATCTTCTTTGACTCCTTCTTCTTCTTCGTATGGCTGATGTAAATGTAAAGCAACAACTATACTTTCACATTTAGATGGTTAAGCCAAATAATTGCATCTAGAGTAGCAGAGCGTATTGTTGTGATGCCCCTTCATATTTGTGAATGGGGCATTGAGTTGTTATAGGTTCTTTACCCCTAGGAGCTTGTGAAAGTTAAATTTTTGTGAGCTGCTGTTACATTCAATGATCTAGGTACCAGGTATGTACAAAAGTATTCCTATCCCTTAGGAGGAATTTTGTACTTCTGATTTGCCCTCTTAGGTTATGTCTACACTACAAAGGCTATACTGGGATAGCTATGTGGGCATAGCCCCATAGTGTAGACAGAGTCTATAGGCCCTATACTGGGGTCGGCAATCTTTCAGAAGTGTTGTGCCGAGTCTTCATTTATTCACTCTAATTTAAGGTTTGACGTGCCAGTAATACATTTTAACGTTTTTAGAAGGTCTCTTTCTATAAGTCTATAATATATAACTAAACTATTGTTGTATGTAAAGTAAATAAGGTTTTTAAAATGTTTAAGAAGCTCCATTTAAAATTAAATTAAAATGCAGAGCCCCCCCCAGACCGGTGGCCAGCATCCGGGCAGTGTGTGCCACTAAAAATCAGCTTGCATGCCACCTTCGGCACACGTGCCATAGGTTGCCTACCCGTGCCCTATACTGACCGAAGGAGTTTTTCTGTAGGAACACCACCTTCCCAAACAAAGTTAGTTATGTCGACGGAAGCCTTCTTATGTCAACATAGCTGTGTCTAAGCTAGGGTGTTGTCAGCATAGCTACATTGGTCAGGAGTGTTTTATTCATGCCCCTGACAGACGCAGTTATGCTCATATAATTTTTCAGTGTAGCCCAAACCTTGGATGTGGCCAAGATATATGCCATAAATCCTTAGCAGGTTCGAGAATGCCTTCATTAACAGGAATGGCTGAACAACCCTGGGCTACTGGGTGCAGAATGTCAAACAATTTATGAGATCTCTCCTGGACAACCTCCAGGGGCATCTCTATGGTGTTTGTCATCCTTTTAAAGAGATCCTGGAAGTCTCTGAAGTCCTCTATACTGGACATGTGTAGTGAAGGCACAGCCTTATCAGGTGATGATGAGGATATGTCTAGAGAGGGATAGGCTGATCATTATATTCTTCCACAAGGTCTTCCTCCTCACTTTAATATGCTGGTAACCAGTTTATAGGAGTTTCTGTTGGGATGATTGATGATCCCTAGCAAGATTCTTAGAAGCAGTCAACTTTACTCTAAACCTCAATGAAGCTGAATAAGGAAGGAGCAGACGGAAGATGCTGAGGGTTCTACAGAGGCCAACATGTGCCGCATAAGAGAAGGGCATATGATACCACAAAGATAGAAACCAGGGAGAGTGAGACATCTCTGAAGCATTTGCTCTGCAGCAATAGGGACTTCCTTCAAAGCCACTCTCAAGAATTAGTCTAGGTGAAGGTGGAGACCTCCTAGAAGAACACCTATTACTATACAGAGATGAGGATGCCAATGAAAAAAATCCTCTAGTGGAGGAGCACATCCCTAAAATATAGAATGAAGAGCCTCGGATTTCACATGAGAGGTAGCCACCAGTGTCGTCAAGGATAGACAGATATTTTCTTCTTCAGTAATGTAGGCTCCCGTGCCCAGAAGAGTTCTGGATACAGCAGACAAAGGAGAGATATCTGACAATGGGGATTCCAGTTCCAGAATAAGTGTAAGGGCCATACCAACAGTGGTACCATGATGACAAGTACCAGCGCTAGAGTCCCAGAAAAAGTCAAGTCCAGATGTAGTACTGACAACTAGGAGGTATACAGCATCGATGATAATGGAACCGAGGAAGTAATGCTGGTCACCGAAGGTGCAGGATGTAGTACACCGCTGAGGAACACAATCCCACAGTCTTAGAAGACTCATGGTACTGTTGCAGTTTCAAAGGAGTCTGCCATCATTACAACGCTCAGCCTTCTTCTTGGTCAGTACTGGAGATGGTGATCAGTGCTGAGCCCTTCCTGGAGATCTTTGTTCTTTCCTGCCTTGGGCAGCAGGGGCCACTGACTCACCAGAAGAGCGCTGATGAGAAGGCTCAGAGTGTTTGCTAGCAGCATGAGGTCTCTTAGAACCAGCCAATTTCTTAGTTCCCAGACTCATGTCTCTTGTAGCCAGGGAAACTGACTTCAAAGCAGGCAGAGACCATTCCCAAGGGGGTACCTCAGAGTCAGACAGATTTTTTCTACCAAGAATCAATTTAAACGGGCATTGCAAGCCCTCTGTGTGTGCTTAGAAAAAGAAGTACAAGTGGCACACTTGCTAAGGATGTCAGACTTCCCATAACCGTTCACTAACAACACTCTAAACTATCTGAGCAACAGGGATGCAGGAGGACGTCACGGCACCACCTTGCTACAAGGGGCATGAGCAGGAACTGAGTGGCAGTTGGGAATGCTCTGCCTTTTATAGACTGACTGTAGGGGATATGAGGCTGTACCGTGCGCATGTTCAGACCCTGTGGGCTGAAGAATTCCAGGCATATGTGCACAAAGTGCTCATAGCTACAGTGGGCAGGTGCGCGCACACACACACACACCTTCCCCCACCCCCCCACACAGACACAGAGTCATCCAAACATTTTCGCAATCAAACAAAAGACTCGGTGTAGATTTGGGTTCAAATGCAGTGATAGATTCTTAGGTTGGTTCTTAGTTAATCTGAACGTACTCATTATCCTTCCCCATCATCTGAATTTCAATAGTGCCTAAGATCCCTAATGATGGACCAGGACCGTCATTGTGCTAGGGGCTGTACAAACACAACAAAAAGGTTACATATCAATAACTGAAATGGGAAAGAAGCTCTCTTAACGAGTTTGCTATACAGTACTGCTCAGCCAGAAAGGGACTAGAAGCCTAGAAGTGAACTTTCTGATTAGAAATGCTCTAGTGTTCTTTGCCTAACTCCCCACTTGCCTGTCTTTGATTGTACTGGAATAATCTAATTGGAAATTAAATCTTTCTACCTGGTACATTTGGTTTCTTTTATTGATGGAATACATGGAGATTTTCAATTCTACATTAAGGTCTTAGTTAAATAAATATGTGTCTTGATGACTTAGTCCTTATTTGCATTTTTACAGTTTGGCTGTTTTTCACTACTAATGTAATTATAAAGGATTCCTGCTTCCTTTACTGTAAAGTATGCTTTCAAAAAGCTGGGAAGAACAAGAGAAACCCCTTCACTTAAGCAGATTTACCAGTTTCCAGAAAGAAAGATCCAATTATCTCAGTCAGAGAGCATGTCCCCGTGCCATTTGTGCCCTCTGCTTTTCCATGCCTCCATCCTCCCCAAATGGTCACTTTAGGACATTGGCAAGAAGAAACTATACTTTCCATTTCAATGTCGCAACTGAGCTACAGCCCCTGAACAGCAGCACTTCAGGTACAGGTATCCTTTAGAATGGGATTTGCAAGATAAAAGAAAATGCTTAAAATAAGCTGTTTTTTTACCGCCCTGGAAAAGAACATAAGGATTGAGATGTTCTTGCCCCTTTCACAACAGAAATAAGCCTGCAGAAAAAAATCTAGACTCACATAGGAAAAGGCAAAAGGTATTTTGTTATGAGAAGGTTTCATTCTCTGTTCACAGAGAAAACTGATATTCAATTGCAGTTCTCTCTGAGTGAAATTCACCTCCCTACCCCACCCTGCACAAAACCCTATTACATGGGCATTGTCCAGGAGCCTATCTAGGAATCCAGGGACAATTCAGCATACGGCCGGACTGATGCTGCTCTCAAGAGAATCAATGACAAATCTTTCAGTGATAAAACTTGACATCTGCAAGAACAGAATTGGGATCTGTATAAGCGCAATGCTGCTACAAAGAACCTGGCTCGGCACTGCGTGATGTTCATCAATATTGCATTCTCTTGCTCACCATCAACTTGATAAAACATTTTACACTTTGGGAAAGATGCTCAGCTATTTCAAATGGTAATAACTCCCCTGACCATAATGGATCTGTGACAATTAGCACCCGCTCAGGATCTGCCCCCTTTTCTTAAAGTGAACTGCTTGACTCAGCCACCGTTCCATAAAAGAGAGTGCCTTAAGAGCCTACATCAAATGCTTTTTGGGGCCTAATGCCTTGCCAATTGAAATCAACAGAAAAACCATTCAAGAGTCTGAAAAGCATGGAAGTCAATGGGCTTTGGATCAGGCCCTGTATTTATAATCTGTGCCTCCCACTAATTATCCTGAATTAGGTGACATTTTTCACCATTCTAGAAATATTGACAAATACGTTACACTTAAAACAACAGCAAAATATTTTGTCTGGCTTCCAAGATCTCAACATTTTTGCCAGCTGAAATCCTGCCTGAAACAAACATCAGCTTGTTAAGAAATAATGAAAATAAATTGGGTTTTCAAAAATAATATTTTTATTAAAATTTTTCGTGGGAATTTAGTGCTTGTGAAAGCTGCCGTACTGACAACCCTGGAGACATAAGGGTCCTCTGCTTATTCACTAGACACGAGTTGTACAAGTTTCCCAGCCTTGTACCTGCTAACATTCAGGCCCGCATTTTCCAGCGTGGCCTCTGAAACTGTGCCAACAAAATTGTGTTTACATTTGCATATGCACATTAGCTAAATAGCTGTGCAGCTTCGCAATTTACATATGCAAATGCATATTTGTGAAGATGGAGCATGGGAGGGGGAGTATGAACAATTGCAAGGGTGACACTTTGGAACACGCTCTTGAAAATTTGATTTTCATTGTTTTTTCTCAGGCATGTTGATTTGATTTTGTGTCTTTTCCCTCAAGAGGCTCCATGATCCATAGCAGCTTGGGTCTGGTTGCTCTGAACATGTTTAATTGCGCTAATATATATTCTCCAATGACCGCTCTCTCCCTGCAGAACAGGAGTAACTCTTATTAACTTCAGTGGGAGCTATTCCTCTCCTGGGAAAGGCAAACAGGGCCACTGCTGCAGATCTGCTGCATACTAAAATGATAAGCAAATGCTCACTTACTTGAGTTCAAAATGAGGACATTAACTACACTGAAAATTCATATCCAACCCCCTGTTTATGTGAATTAATTTCCTTTCCTTCCAATGAGGTCTCACTATACACAATATATTTCATTTTCACCAGGCTGGGGCAGAAGGTTAGGATGTGGGCTCTGGGGTGGGGCGGAGGATGAGGGGATTGGGGTGCAGGAGGGGGCTAGGAGGTGGGGCTGAGGGGTTCGGAGTGTGGGAGGGGATATGGGCTCTTGCTGGGGGTGCGGGCTCTCGGGTGGGGATGAGGGGTTTGGGGTATGGGAGGAGGCTCCGGGGTGGGTCCAAGGTGTTCAGGATGCGGGAGGGTGTTCCTGGGTGGGGCAGGGGGTTGGCATGTGGGAGGGTGTGCAGGGTGTAGGCTCTGGGAGGGAGTTTGGGTGCTGGAGGGGGCTCAGAGCTGGAGCAGAGGGTTGGAGTGTGGGAGGGGGTGAGGGGTGCGGGCTCTGGGCAGCGCTGACCTCACTCGGCTCCTGGGAAGCAGCGACATGTCCCTCTGGCTCCTGGTGGAGGTGCAGCCAGAGGGCTCCGTGTGTTGCCCTGCCCGCAGGCGCTACCCCCGCAGTTCCCAGTAGCCATGCTTTCTGGCCAATGGAAGCTGCGAAGCCGGCACTCAGGGTGGCGCCTGCAGGCAGGGGCAGCACACGGCACTTCCCTAGCTGCCCCTTCACCTAGGAGCCAGACATGCCGGCCACTTCCCGGGAGCTGTGCAGAGCCAGGCAGGGAGCTGCCAACAGCAGTGCCGACCGGAGCTGCCAGGGTCCTTTTCGACCGGGCGTTTCAGTCGAAAACCAGATACCTTGCGACTATAAGCCCAGAGCAGAATTCTGATGTGCAACTTTTTCACTCATTCCAGACTTTCCTTGCAAACCTATAGATCTAACACTCCCCAAATCCCATGGCAGCTGGACTACTGTGGGACATTGTGAGAGACGCCTGAGTCAAGAGCATGGTCAGCATTTTTTGATGTACACTCCCTGACCTAGTCCCCCTGACCTAGTCCTCCTAGCCCCCTCCTGCACCCCAATCCCCTCATCCTCCGCCCCACCCCAGAGCCCACATCCTAACCTTCTGCCCCAGCCTGGTGAAAATGAAATATATTGTGTATAGTGAGACCTCATTGGAAGGAAAGGAAATTAATTCACATAAACAGGGGGTTGGATATGAATTTTCAGTGTAGTTAATGTCCTCATTACTCCTCCCCTTTGGACGAATGCTTAGTGTGGGCTGTGGAGAGAGTGCAGTGCATGAGACTGTAGCTGGTTATGATAGAAGTTCACATTACTACTGCTTCTGCACCATGAATCTGTGCATATTTCTGGGCTTAGAGGGAAGAGAGCCTGAAGGAGAATCTATATGAGCCCAATATGCTGGAAACATTATTTAAGTATATTTCCTCTATATGAAAGTATCACTTTGGTAAATGGGACCCCGGGTGATCTGTTGTCCATGAAATTAATGCATGAACATTAATTAAAATTAATTAGACCTAGGAGCCACTTCATATATATAATTACAAGGTTTGAAACATTTTTAGAGAGCAACAACTGCCTCACATGAGCCCAGGGCCAGCTCCAGGCACCAGCTTGTCAAGCAGGTGCTTGGGGTGGCCGCTCCGGAGAGGGGCGGCACGTCCAGGTATTCGGCAGCAATTCGGTGGACGGTCCCTCACTCCGCCTGGGAGCGAAGGACCTCCCGCCGAATTGCCGCCGCAGAATTGCGATCGCGGCTTTTTTGTTTTGTTTTGTTTTGGCTGCTTGGGGCGGCCAAAATTCTGGAGCCGGCCCTGCATGAGCCACATTCCCAACTCTTTAAAAAGTTACGCCTCCCCCTACACACCTGGCACGTTACCTCCCCTGAGAGCCACAGCAGACGCTAGAAATGTAACCATCAACATGTATACTTAAATGACAGATCGCCTTGAATATTATTCATAGTGTCCCACTCTGGATTAAAATCCAAGATGGTGACAGCAAAGAGAGCAACAGACCCTGCTCAGTTCTCTTTTGTAACTTACACTTGTACCTGAATTTCAATTTGCAACTGTCAAACATACAATTCCCATGAGACAGTCTCTCAATCTGTATATGCAGGGTTATGTCTTTCCTCCAGTTAGCTCAGGTTCATACTTGTGGTGCCCCTAATGCCCCTCTCTTCTACACACACAAACCTCTCACCTGAGTTTGATGGTGCTTTCAACCTGACCTAGCTGGCACAGTTGGGGGGTGTGGATCAGACCCTGGGTTCTACTTTCACTCGGGACGATAACCCACCACATTTTGCTGTGAGGAAGCAGGCGAAATCACTCAAATGCTGATAATCCCCCAATGCCTTCCCACCATTCCCCCTGTGTGCCCAGAAGGACAGACAAGTTCTCCCACAATTCACTGGAAAAGAATCACACAGCGATTACTGCCGCACAATGAAACATGGGATGTGCCGTATGACACACCTAGGGGAGTGCAGCACCAGTGAGCACATAGTAACTCAGGTAGGGCTTTGCTGTGTGGCTGCATGCACCCAGGCTAATCCGGGAGCTGAACACCCTGGTTAACTCTGCAGTGAAGACACCCCCACAGCTAATTAGGAAGCTTAGTCACGTCGTTCTTCCAACACTTTTGGGGAAAATATTGGCAAGAGAATTGAGAGGCAAAGAGCCTGACATGATTATTATTTCCTTGGCTGCCTGTCTCCTGCCAGTCTTGGGTTTCACAAACAAGGCCTTGGCTCAGTGACTAAGGGCAATTACCCTACAGATTTACTAAAAGCTCAGAGATGAGGTATGTGCGTGATATCAAGAAAGGACCCTTAAGGCAGGTGCGCTGCCTTGCTGGGTGCAAAAAACTCTCACTAATGTCAATGAGACTTCCACCCAGATCAAGGGCCCTTTTTCTGAGAATGCTTTCAGCAGCACTTAGCAATCCTCAGCCACACTGGGCGGTCATTCTAGGGGTAGCAGTGGAAGCAGAAATGTCTTATTGTCTAACAGATTTATTGTTTATTCATGCTGTAAAAGGGCATCCAACAGAGGGAAGCTTGTTCTCAGGTCTCTATGTCCAGAATCACACGCATCTTTGCTTCTCGGTTACGCTATTGGAAAACCTGAAAGGCAGGGGGAACACTAACCTGAGACTGTTTTACTGCAGTCCAAAAATCTAAAAAAAAGACAAGAGGAAGGCCTGGAAAACTGAAGGGAAAGAGACCATTTGCAAAGCATGCATGCAACTATATTTACAGTAAACTTGAGTGAGTACTGGAATTTTCTTCTCTAGGGAATGTACTGAGCAATAATTGTGCCATGACATTCTGATCTTATAAAAAGAGTGGGGTCATATCACGTCCACCCATTGATCTCTGGCAAACAAAAGCACACAGGAAACACCCACTTAAAGAAAAACTAGCTTTTTATAAGCTACACATGTATACATGCACACACTTGTGAACATGTCTGTACACAGACACACACACAAGCCCTCATATCTTTATAACTGTAACCAAGTACCTGTAGATATTTTGTGCTACAAAACCTTTAAAAAAAAGAAAAAAGAAAGAAAAGCAAGCAAACAAGCATAGAATTTTGAATATTCTACGATGTGGTATTTCTCCCCTGCCAAACCTTTTTCCACCATATTTACTTCCGGCTCAAAAATTAAATTAATCAGTTTCTCCTCTAGTTAGTTTCAGAAGTGTGTGTGCATGTGGGGGAGAGCAGATAATTAAGCAAGAGGAATCTGAAATGGAGGTGGCTGATCCTGCAGTCCTCATCCTCAATGGGAGCTTTCCCTGAACTAAGACTGGAAGATCAGGTCTCAGATGGGTATTGGGGAACAGTGGAGTGGCCTAGGCTTACAAGGATCTAGGGCCTAGGCTTACATGGATCATGTTGTTGGTTCAGTTGGTTTTATATTTGCACTCTGATGATTAATTTTTTGATGTAATTTTGTTGTAATTCTAATATCTTTAGTAAAGATTTTAAAAAAGAAAATCTGGGCATCTCAGGCCCAGAGGTGCTGCGGAGCAACCTGAGCTAATTCATCTGAGACGTATGACCACTCCTAAATCACACCTGACTGGTGACAGCAGCACTCACCGTCACAGTACTGAGCCTTTCGAATGGGCATTTGCATGCTTTCCCTGCAAGTTCCCATTTGCACAGACAGTTACCTAATTTGTGTAGCCATTTGGGCTTCTGTGAATAGCTCTATTTTTCTGAAGGTGCACCTGTCGCCCCCAACTCTGAAGACCTGACATTCCCATAGGTAGTAAATGGCTTTCTTATCGGGTTTTCAATGAGAGGGAAAATATGAGCCTGGGGCACGGGAGAGGGAAAGAGTAAGAAAATTGCACAGAATGGAAGAAGAAGAGAACGTCCAAGAAACAAACAAACAAATGATACAATATGATGGATAAACAAATTCAGAAAGTGGGGACAGGTTTGTTGATAAATGTTATAGTCAACTGCTTGACCACATTTTGGTTTTCTATGAAATATATTCCAGAGACAAAATAATCAACATCAGTCAGGTCTACAGTACAGGACAAAGGTTCAATTTGATACCAGTCTCCAGGAAGTCGTCTCACGCACAGTTGTTACAATCACCTTATGCAGAAAGTGTGCTCCTAAAGTCATCTTTTTATACCCTACCTGTTTACGAAGAAAAGGTACTGTACATATCATCTGAAACAAGATTTAATCAGTCAGCTTTCTACCTAGTACCATGGTATACCCTTTATCTCTTTATTCTGAACACATGCATTCCAGGTATCAAAGGGCATGAAGGCATCTCCTAGGTATGTTCTAGGGTGGAACAATCATATGTCTTTTGGGACATTCCAGTATTGGCCTGTGAGAATAACTCCCTATCTGTTGCTATGGTAAAATACTCATAAGTCCTGATCCTGACAGCTTTCCTATCTATTTAAGCCAAAGTTTGCCTCAGCTGATACAAGGTATTATGGGATACTTAGCACAGGAGAACAGGATTACAGTAAATGTATAGGCCAATTTAGGCTATATAAGTGCTATAACATTTGTGCTTAATGCAGACTAATATATATATCGGGGTGGCCAAACTTACGGACCGTCTGAGCTGCATATGATAATCTTCAGAAGTTCGAGAGCTGGGGTGTGCCTGCCCGGGACATATGTATTATCTTCACTATAGATAGATAGATAGATATGACAGCAATATTGTTCAACAGGTTTGAAAAAATACCCATGCCATCAAATGTATTTTTCTGAACACGAGACAGGCAGACAGTGGGAGGAAACATAGGAATTGCCTGGCTGGATCACACCCGTGGTTCAAGGAGGTCAGTATGCTTTCTCTGACAATGACCAGTACAATCTGCTTCACAGGAAGAAGGTGCAAAAAGCTCTGCAGAGGATGGGTGGAACTGGCAGCCTACCAAGTCTTTATCTAATGCCATTATACCCTGGCAGCATGTGCTGTGCATCCACAAGCCATCAGTCAAGGCCATTTTCCTGATGAGAGCAAGCACTTCCTATACCTAAGGTAGCCCTTGCACTCATTGAGGTTAGATCTTCAACCAGGAGTTGAGTCACTGAGCAGTGAGTGAAAGAGACTGCGAGGGGTGGTGAATGCAGAGCACTGTCTGATCCTGGTAATTCACTTAGGCATGTATAAATAGAGATGGTTTTGACACATGCTTTGGGAGGTGCTATGGATCTTAGTTGTTTCAAATCTGCTCTAAAGACTATATCATTTAAAAAGCATACAATGAGTCTATTCATCTTTGAGGTTTTATTCTATCTCTTTTGTTCCATGGGGTTCTTTAACAGCTTTCATGTTTTGGTTTAAAGTGTCTAGAGTAGTGTGGTAAAATTACTGTTATTCAGCCAAATACTAATCTACGCTGCTCTTCTCATGGCTAGCTTTCCAGTGAATTATAAACTCCCATTCTCAGATACACTGTGTGAGTTTAGTTGTGGTCAGTAAAGTCAAGTCATATAGTATTCAGCAACTATGGAGGGCCTGGTGTTCATTTACAGTAAGCCCTCTTTACCCTGCCAGGACAAGTATAAAGAGGCCTTAGAGTACATGAGAATCAGGCATTAAATTTGTGCCTACTAGTAAAAAGGCCACTGGAAAAGGACTCAGGAGACCTGGGTTCTACTCCTGGCACTGCCACAGGCCTGCTGGGTGACCTTAGCAAATCACTTCCCCTCTCTATGCCTCAGTTTCTCCTCCCACTGTTTGTCTTGGGATTTTTAGAAAAAGAGCACTTTATAGACTACATTCTCTCGCTTGAGTTTCAGACAGAGGGCACTGTCAGCAGCGTGACAGTGTGCTGCAGACACAGCTTGCTTTCATCCTGCCAATGCAATACAAGAAGGCATTAAGGTAGTTAGTTGGTTGGGCATATTAAAAAGATCAGCTGATGGAAAAAATGTCTTTTGTAAAGACAAAAGGTAGGTAGACAGATGGGCAAGAAACCCTTCCAGAAGGTCTAGGTTATGCAACCCAAGCTGCTACTTGCAAGAGATCTGTGACGAGACGCTAAATGCTAATGTTTTATATCTGTAAAGCCTGAAGCTGCAGCAATGAAGCAGTCTTGTGTATATTTTCTTTTTCACTGACGGCAGGCAATCTGAAGCACTGCCCTGCCAATGACCTCAACTATGACCCAAAGGGACTGTCTCTGGTTCAAAGATGATTTATGCACTATGTTAGCTGAGTTGGATGAATAGGCAGTATTCTGACTGTAGAACACTTATCAGTTGGGATTCCCTTAAAACTCAGGTCTGACATGACTGGGTGAGTAACCATGCACTTTTGTTCCTATATCCTTGAATAGAAATGTCTCTTTGCATCCTTCAGTGGTTCTCACAAATCAGGTCGATTTTTATGGCTTGCTAATTATTACTGCTAGACTTCTGCTGGCTTTCAGGGTGAGACACAGAGTTTTCTTGAAGGCTCTGGGCACAAAACTTGCAAAATTAATCACCATCTAGCTGCAAAACCCAGCTGTGGCAATCACTTAAGCATAAGCATGCAAACCAGTCCAGTGTTAAACTTTATTCACTTACAAAAGAAAATATTTGCTATTCTTTTTGTTGATCAGGAACATTAAGAACAAACATAAATGAAAAAACATATTATTAGTATTCTTAATATTAATTGACTTATGCCCACAAAAGATTATGTTAAAAGAGCATTATTCAGGTTTCAAAGTCAGGCACTCAAAAATTAGGAAATGCTAGAATTCAGGCTGCCTGTGAAACTTTACTTTAGCCACATCGTGTGTATGTCATTACTCCTGGGGGAATTTTGTGCCACTGCGCAAGCACAGAATTTATGTCCCCCACAGATTTCTTTGCTTCCCTGCAGAAAAAATGACTTTCTGATGGGGAAGCAAAGGGAAGCCACAAGAGCAGTCATGCGACCCTCCCAGCAGTATGTTTCCAGTTCCCAGGGGATCCAAAAGAGGTAAATCACCGCGGGGCAGGGGGCAGGACTGGGAAAGAACTGGCTGGTGGCTCCTACCCTTGCGCTGGGCTCAGCTGCTAGTCCCAGCTGGGCTGGGAGGAGAGGACTTCCTCTTCCCCTGCACAGCATCCGGGGCTGGGTCAGACCCACCCCCAGATTTCTCCCCAGCTGCAGGAAGCTCTGTAAACTCCCCCACACACACACTTCCTGCACCCATTGTTCCTCAGTTGCAGGGGAAGGGAACTCTGTACAGGGAGCTGCTCCCCCATCCACCCAACCCCCATGCATCCAGACCCCCTCATACCCAAACCCTCCTGCCAAGCCTCACCCCACCCCCACACTCAGGACCCCCTCAATGAGCCCCACTCCACCTGCACCTGGACCACCCTCACCTGGATCCCCACCCCAGCAAGCCCCATCCCCCAGCTTCTGGACTACCCCAACACCCAGACCCTCCTGCTAAGCTCTGTCCCCCCAAACCCAGTCCCCCACGCTGAGCCCCAACCACCTTCACATGGACTCCCCTGCTGAGTCCCATTACTGTTGCACCCAGAACCCCCCAACAAGCCTCTGTGCATCCAGATCTCCCCCCGCACCCGGATCCCCCACTGAGCTGCCTGCACCCAGATTGTCCCACACAGAACCCTCTCAACTCACACCTGGATCCCCCCACACTAAGCCCCTCCACACTTGGATCCTGCCTTGCTGAGCCTGCCTGCCCACACCTGGTGCACTTGGCATGGAGGGGCAGGGCCCTGGGGTGTTCTGGGGCAGGGCTGGTCCTTGAGCGGTGTCAGGGTTGGGTGCAGCCTCACCGCTGAGTCTGTGGGCTGGGAGGGAGCTGCACAGTGATCTCCCACCTCTGTGCAGCCAGTGGCCTGTGCTCTGTACTGCCATGCTGGAACCTCCACATTTATTTGACAAATAAAATTTGCAGAATTTTAAAATAGTGTGGGCAGAATTTTTAATTTTTTGGCACAGATTCCCCTCAGGAGTAATAGTATGTATTACGATGCAGTCTTTAATTGCGTGGTCACATACTCTTTTTCCCACAGACCCCCCTATCTCATTCAGTGCATCGGATGGACAGTGTTCACTTAATGAGCAGCTATTCAATATTTTGTTTTCTCATCATTGTTCCTTGTTTGGCCCCAGGCCTTACTTCCTTCACACTTTCCGAATCCTGCAGAAAGAATGATTAATTTCCTCACGGGCTTTTCAACTTCAACTTCAAGGACGCTTACAACTATAATATCTGAGTGCTTCACAAACACTAAATAATTTATCTTCACAACACCCATGTGAGATGAGAGGATGATACTATCAACATGTGAGGAGCTGAGGCATGGAAAGATTAAAGTCAAAGTATCCACTAATTTTGGGTACCCAATGTGAGACACCTAGGACTTGATTTTTCAGACTACTTAGCATTATATGGCACTTCGAAAGTTTAAGCACAGCTCCTATCGACTTCATCTGCAGATGTGAGTGCTCAGTTTTGCAAACCAGGGACTCAAATTGTGTGTCCAGAAAAGGCAGGGCACACAATTAGTGACCAGCTGTGAAAAGTTTGGTCTACATGACTTCCCAGTACCACACAGGCAACCTTAATTCTGGCATTTCCGAACTTTTGAGCACTTGACTTTGAACCTTAATAATGTACTTTTATTGTTATTTGTGGTGTGTAATTTTCTATTAAAAAAGCAAACTGAAAAAACAGAACAATTCCATCATGTGTTATCATATGATGCCCACACATGTCATCAGAAGGTTGGAATCTATAGATCCACCACACAGATCTCTGCAAACTGAGACACCGGTAAATGATAACAATAGTAGGCTGCCATCCTCACTGTGGACGAGCATTGGGGAGGGAGGGACACACTTTGCTGGTGGGTTTCACAGACATTCGCTGACAGCAGAGGAATGGTGGGACTTGGGGATCTTGGGTGCCAAGCATGGCTCTGGAGGGGAATGTGCTCTAGTGGGCACAGACTCTTCTTCCCATCTTCCTCAAGCCTGACCCATTCTGCGCCCTGCCGTCAAACCTGTCCCTGTCCTAGTCCTGTCTCTTCCCCATCCCTCTACCTCCTTGCCCCACTCCCACTCTCGTTGCGTACCCAGTCCCAGTTTCCACTCCTCAGGCTTCTCATCCCAGTCCCAATCTCCTTGCCCAGCTACTCCTCGTATACCCATCTAGGTTTGCTGTCCAAGTCCCAATCTCCCTCCCTCCCAACTCCCAGTGTCTTCCTCCTCCCAGTCTCCTTGTCCTGCCAGTCCCAGTTCCCATCTCCTGGTCCCTCATCTAAGCTGTCTCTCCCTCCCTTCATCTCCCAGGCTCCCCCATCCTTTCCCTGGTTCCTTGTCCCAATCTTTTTACCCAGCCCGTCCAAGTTCTCCCCCTGCAACCAGCTCCTTGTTAGATCTGTCCCCCCTTAGTTCCAATCCCCAGGCCTCATCCATCTCAGTGCTCCCCCACAAACTAACTGGCTCCCAGTCCCCTCCCTGTTTCCCTCATCAGCTTCTGGTCCTAATCTTTACTCTCCTCTCTCCCAACCAGACCCAGTCTCCCCCTCCTCAGTGACAGATTTCCCTAGCCTCGTTCTCAAACAGCTGGATTGATTTTTTTAAAAATTTCATTAAAAACAATCTGAGGCAGACACTGGATGGAAAATTTCAGCCCAAACAGTTAAAGTTGGGCAAATTTATAAGCAACTGAAAACAGGTTCTTCTAATAGGAAGTGTCGGGCAACCTTAAAAATAGGCGGGGGCTATTGGGCCATTTACAAAGCAACGTTAAGTTCATGGAAAGTATTTGAATAGATGAGTATGTTATGTTTGGAAAAGCATGAAAAGGCAGAATGAAAGAGAGAGAGATACAGTATTTTTATTTCATGAATAATTATAGAGGGTAAAATGGTTTGCCACATTCCAACAAGATCTTTGGAACCATGGTGACTACTAGCAGTGCTATGGAAGTCATATTGCAGGCCAGCGTCTATCAGTATGATGTGAAATGGAAGGTGTAAAGAACTCTAGGAAGACTTCTTCTGCATTAGAGGTGGAAGATCAAGATGAATGCCCATGAATTTTTTCACTTTTATATTCAGGACTTGATCCACCTTCCAGGGATGCATTGGTTCAAATCCAGGGGCATGTTTTAAACAGTGACCAAGATTCCATAGCAGGCTCTCAGCAGAGGTGACCCAGCTGATGTGCTGTACAACCGTTAGCAGTTTTAAATATTCTGCTGTTCAGTTTCACCGAATGCCTCCTTTTCCTTGTATTGTGAGAAAGGGCGATTAGAAGTTTCCCGTCTACCATTTTTATATCTTTATCTTATCACCTTACTCCTCTCCTCTCGAAAGCCAATGATTTCAGTTTAGTATTCATTCATCATGTGATGTTATGATCAATCAATATGTTATATTACATATATTCACTGTATGTTTATCAGAGTTGATTCGTAGAATTATAAAAGTAAAACATTGATCAGTATTTAGAGAAACTATGTAATGGACATAAGTAAAACAAGCTGAAATGCAAAAATCTGTAGGGTGAGGCCTGCAAGACTTTAGCTTAGTTATTTTAGGCCTTGGAGACAAGAAATGATGGCGCATGTCAATAACCGAGAAATAACCCGATGGGAAAGAGGTACCAACCAGTAATATTGTGAAAGTATAGCTGGAAAGATTAAATTTAAATGATAAAATACTGTAACGACAAATATTGTCTCTAACACGTGCCCTAACTGCAGGATAAAGGTGGTACGTCAATGTTCATAAGAACCTACCCGGCCTATAAAATTCAGGGTTTCTTGTGTTTCCAGGGCACACAAACCAATAAGAAAGAGAGGGTTGACACTTTCATGTACATGCACAGAATGTAGGTATAGACAGACTCACAGTATAAAAAAGGGTGCCCAGAACAGGAAAATTGAGCTTCCGGGGGGAAACTCCAGCAGGAACCACTCCCGTATTGATGATCAATCCATAAGAGGGCAAACAGACTAACACCATCTCAGAGGATGTGAGTATGTCTGTAGGTATAACTGGTGCATTATATTTATCTTTAGGAATTGTATATGCTGTGACATTTATAGCTTTCTTGGTAACTTTAATAAAACTACTAAAAATAGATGCTCTGATAATTGTGTGTGTTATTTGCCCATGGTTTTATGTGTTCCTATTAACTCTAGATCCAGAACAAACCGAGATAACTCTGTTGAACTTGAGACTGTAGCTGCCAGAGCAGAAATCACTAAAGTATGATTAACATTAAATAGAATAAAAGGCTACAGATTTGGTGCCCGACAGCAGGACCATAGAGAACACATGAAACCAATAAGAAACAAAGGTTTGAGGGGAAAAAATATATATATAGGTCAAAAGTTATAATGAACTAAAAGAGAGAGTTCCTGCTTATGCTTGCTTGCCTTTTATGTTGTTTTGTTTGTGTGTCTGTGTCATGTTGTAAGAATTGAGCTCAGGGGAAAGAAATAGGAAGACCACAGTTGTGTAAAAGGATCCAAGCATTCACATACAGGTAGAAACCCTATCAGGCATGGCAGAGTGAGTCAGATGGTTCACCGTCATCTGTCAGTAATAAGCTCCCCAAATTTGTTAATAAGCTCCTCGAATTTTAGACTCCTCTGGACTGTGCCACTTTGTGGGGTTACCATGGTCACCGCCCCTCCTCTCGGTGTACTCCAGCTGTAAAACAGCTGAAGGAGAAGTAAGCACCATAAGCCCTTCTCAAATTGAGAAATCACTATAAGATATTTATCAGGAGCAAGTCAGGGATGCCTTCTATTATTTTTCTAAGGAAAGTATGGAACAGAATAAATTATCCATTCAGACGTGTTTTAACAGACCCACAAACGTCCCTGGAGGCCTTTGTGCAAGACTACATCAAAATCCATGGGGGAGGATTAGCTAGAAGACCAAGCAGTGGCATCCTGTGGGCCCATAGAGATCCTTGGAATTTAATGTGTTCCCTCTTTGAGAAGGAAAAAGTAAAGGAAAAATCTCAAGAGATGAAAGAAATAGCCACGGATCGTGTATACATTGCATGTAATATCCTGGGGAGAAGATTTAATAGGAAGGTTGAGCAACTGGAAGAGGCGAGACAAGTCTTGTCCAGAGAACAGGAAACTAATAACACATTGAGAGAACAGCTTAGCAGGACAAGAGAGATAAATTCCGTACTCCTTGATCAAAGGACAGTTTGGCAAGAGACCTAAGCTACAGCAAGTAACAATTACAAAAGGCTGGTTATGAAATTCTGATGTGGCAAGAAGTGAGAATAGCAGAGCTAGCTCACAGAACACAGGCATTAGAACAAACTTGTGACATTCTGGAGAATATGTATTGTCAGGTAATAGACACCGAAGGTGAGAATAAGCAGATACCTCAAGTAGACGAGGAGGATAATTGTATGGAGATGGAGTTGCCACATGTGTATGTTGTAAATATAATTCCAGATATTCCAGTAGCTATGGTGGGACCTGGGGAAGAACTACCCACAAGTGGAGGTCGAATCTCACCCCCACTTACCAGATTGAGAGCTAAACTCAAACAAGAACAACAGAAAACTGAACAATCTGGAGGGTTGGGAATAGAGGAAGTATCAGACACAGACACAGACACAGAAAATTGGGGGGAAGAGAATGAGAAATGTAAAGACGCCGACAGTAGTGAAGCAAGGAAAAAGCAAGTCGTAGACTGTCTCGATGGAAGCTTTGGTAAGAAATTAAATATTGCAGGTTTAAGACAAGAAATGAAATGAGCAGCAATGAGTAGCTGTTGTGAGAGTGAGATGAAAGAGGGACAAAGAATAACCAAGCCAAACATGTCACAAACCCATCCGCAATTGTGCAGTTTGTTACAAGAAACTCAGGAAACTATAGAAGTTGCTGTGAAGGCCTGTAAGAAGGCAATCTTAAATATCAGTAGCTCTCAGGAAAGACAGAAGTCTTTTATTTGCCTGGGGTCTTTCCATAGAATCCCACCACAGGCTTCTTTTTGGGCTAACAAATCAGCACGATGATTTTCCTGAGCATATGGCCCGGTTTTACTATGAGCTTGCACCGTCTGAATTATGGGTTGCTGTTCTGGAGTGGAGCAAGTTGCAGCCGTGTTGGTCCAGGGATATTAGAGAGACAAAGTGGGTGAGGCAATACCTTTTACCGGAGCCGAGCATCATGATTTTCTGCCCAATTTACAGACGGTGCAAAATTCATCTTACAGTTTCCTTACCTGTTTTCGGTATTATCTTAGCCTAAGTTTAAGCTTGGGGAGGTTTTCAGAGGAAACAGAGCTGGAGGGTGGCAGGACATTTTTCTATCATGGCCTTGTGCGGAACCCTACACTAAGCATATTGCTACACCATTCAGAATGAAGGAAAGTACATATACACACATGTGGTCTCCATAGCTGTTTCTCAGGTAGGGCGATTCAAACTATATAATGTATAGCACTAAACATAAGGGCAAATGAAAATGTAAAGCTCCTGTTTTTGAAGCAGCGTGGACATAAAAGTTCATTCCATGCAAGCTGAGCACTTCCAATTTGGGTTTAGGATTTAAATTGGTGCTTTGTGTGAGTTCTGTGAAAATGTTCCAAGAGCTAGAAGTTTTGTCTTGAAGTGATTCCTTATTATTCCTTTAAAAAGTCACCTCATTTGATGCAGGCGGGCCAGAACTCTGCAGCCATCATCACATTTCAGGCTTCTTTTGGTTCAGAACAATTTATGAAGATTTTCATTGGGTAGAATGGGAAGTGACATGCGTTTCAGATAGAGAAATGAAAATCCTCTGCCAAGCTCAGGGTAACCAAAAACGTAAAACCCACACCTTCCAGACTTGACATAAAACATCTGTTTTATTAGGGGATTGAGGTTTCTTGGGAAGTCATAAAAGACATAGTTGGGTTTCATATGTCAACCATCCAAATGCTTTTGCTTTGAAGGCTGTAAGGCTGGCTGTACAGACTTTAAAAGTAGACATGCCGCACAGCCATGACCACAGTGTTGTTTAGTGAGAGTGAGCCAGGCCCAGTCGCAGCTTCCTAAATGAGAAAAGAGATATTTTCCGTTTCCATCACAAAGAAAAAGTGCCCAACCAACTAGTTTTTATAGAGGGATTCTTTCTAGTGACACAAGACACCACACGTTGGATGTACAAAGATCTCTAGTAAAGAACTACTGTACAATACACATGACAAGTGCCTCATTATTTTTATTAGCTGCTAAGTGCCCATCTCTGCAGATCAATGGGGATAGCATCCCCCCACAAGGCCCAAACGGACAGCTAAAGGAGAAAACTGAAATAGGCGAGTGGGGACAGGGCAATTCCTATTTAAAATTTTGTTAAAAAACGAAGAGTTCCTCTTTAGCAGAAGGGTCTAAAAAGCCCATGTGTCGCTGCAGAGGCGGAACAGAACAGGTGGAGGTTTTCAGGAGGGTTGGATCTCTCCTCCCTTGCCACTGACTGACAGGTCTGGTTCTGCCTTATGAGCCACAAACAGATGACCCATAGTAATGGATTACCCGGGGTAATGGATCTGGGGGTCTTGCTGCACAGAAGAAAAGTGATGTGTTTGCTATGCAGGAGCCCAAGCAGATGTGGGGAGCTATATTCCTTGAATTCAAGACAGGTGTTGTCCCTCCCCATTCTCTAACCAGCTGTACTCTTTCACACCTTCTATCCTAATATCTTTGTAAATCCCATTTGTGGTCATTTTCTGAAGATGTAGGCTTTGTCTTCACTGCTCAAAAGGGTGGGTTTTCACTGCAGAATAACTAACATGTTTAACCTCAGTGTTTAACCCCTTCCCTCTAAGCATAGAGCACAGAATGACATTTAACACATTTATATTATGTGCCGCAAAGAAACAGACACAAGTTGAAATGCATGTAATCTCCTAAATGCCATGTGCAATACTCATACGTAACTATTAGTTTTGATGAATGCCCATATTCTCAAGTAGCGAACACAAATACCTCCCTTCCAACTCCCAGTGGCTTCCCCCTCCCAGTCTCCTTGTCCTGTACCTTTGCATAAAGTTGCCTATACTAGCAATTAAAAGACATGACATAACCTACTGTATGCTGTACCTGTAGTGCCAGGATCCATCAAGAAGAAAAGACTTAAGCAGCACATAGTTTTATTTTTAATCACGCTCTTTAAAAAAGTGTGACCGTAAGACCTGGTGAAGAGATCATCAAGATTTTCTGCATTCAGTAAGACTTTATCCCATTTTCCTTTTCTCATCATCTCTGTACCAGAGACACTTAAAATAACTAACAACACTGACTTAACACCCGCTTTAAACATATTGAAAAAGACCAATTTTCTGTTGGATCCAGCACTTTTAAATTATGTTGGTTACCATGAGAACTTGATTAAAATGCCACCCAGATGCTTGCAGAGAAAAAAAGAACAACAAACAACAAAAATTCACTTTTAACCTTTAAGGAAAAGCCAGTGATAGTACACTTGCTACATTGCAGTATTTTCATAAGCTCCAAAACATTCTGCAGTAACAGGCAGTAGAAATGCCCAGACAGATTTATTTTGCTGAATATCTTCTTTTGGAAAATATTTAGCTGACAGAACAGCTTTCATCCAATACTGTCACACCATATTCCATTTATGAGGCATATTCACAGACACGCACGTTCCATGGAGGATCTGGTTTGAAAACAAAAGGGCTATTGCTCATGCTAATGGTGTTCTCAAATCTGACAGCCAGTCAGAACGGCACATGTATATTTTTGGTGATGCAACAGATATGTCATAGGTCTGATGCATTCTGGTTTCTATTCTATTGGCTAATTTTTGAATGTTGGGTTTTTTTTGTTTTTTAAATTGTATTTTAAATTAAATGTTTTTTAAATTATTGTATTTATTAGTGAACTTTTTTTTAATTTATACTCTGATGGTCTACGAAATAATGGGAATCCTTTAAATTAGGCAAGATTATAAATTATGCAGCTAGGAGACCATTTTTAACACTTCCACCGTCAGTCTTCTTGGAATGTAGTAAACTCCAGGGCCAGATTTTCCACTGGTGTAAATCAATGCAGCACTAGTGAAGACAATAGAGCTACCCTGATTTACACCAGCTTAGAATCTGGAACCAGGTTACGACTTGTAAACTACAGTATGGGCCCAGTTTTGTCCTCAGCTACACACAGGTATTATTTCCATTGACTTCTAAAGGCTTTACACCCAGATGTCACTTGAGGGCAAAATTGGGCCCTATCATCCTAATCAAAACTTGATCCAATGCCCACTGAAATCAATGGGAGTTTTCCTATTGACTTCAATGAGCACTGGATCAGGCCCTTATTAGGTTAACGATAGGTAGGAGAATGTTACAATCTCCCAGGACCTCAGCATGTTTAAAGACGAAGTTCTCTTCTCTTTTGTGTTCAAGAAAAAACCCTCAAGTTTATTTTTCGTAGACATGGATTTTCCAGGAGATTAATGACATTAGCAATTATGAGGTACTGTGTCTAAAGAGATTTCCCCTTTGTTAGCTCTAGATGGCTGAGATTATGATTTGTTAGTAATTTGCCTTCTTCTGTTAGGCATCAGACGGATGTAATTGACCAAAATTGGCCAAAGGATTCTCAGACAACTGAGTATTTTCATCCTTTGCTGAAAGCCCTGCACCTATTAAACTGATTTCAAGATTGTCACTTTTAAATGGAAGGTTTTGCAAGGTGTTCCTCTCACTTACGCCATTGTATATTTACTGTATTCATCCATACAATATATGCACTCTTTAGAAAAGGAAGGATGAATTTATGGTTAAGGCCCTGCAGCAGGACTAGGGAGCTATGGGTTCATCTACTAACTTGCTGTGTCACCTTCAGCAAATCACTAAAAGCTTGTCTGCACAAACTGCAAGCTGGGGTGTGAATCTACCCCCACTAACCGTCCATGTTCTAACTGTCCATGTGGACCCTACTGAAACTGTTAATGCACTTTGATCTAGTCGTCTTTGAAATAGGTCTAGATCAAAGTGCATTAATGAACTGTTAATGAACACGAACGGCTAAAGCGCGGGAGGGGTGTGCAGGGTAGATTTACACTCAAGCTTGCTGCCAACTAAACATTCAAGCAGACAAACCCCAAATCTGCTTATGCCTCAGTTCCCCATCTGAGGAAATGCAGATAATAATGTTTACTTTGTCTGTATTGCCTCTTTAGAGGGTAAAGTCTTTGGGGGAGGGGCTGTCTCTTACTGTATGTGTTAGGGTTGTCGATTCAGCTGAGGCCAAGAGATGCTACTGTAATACAAATCAGTAAGAATGATTTTTATTTCAGGTTTGAGAGGGTTCTTGATTGTTCCTTAGATCAAGACCCACTGGTTTGCTTCTTTTGCACTGTCTCTATGGAACCTTCCCTTTTGCCACTCCTTCGCCACAATTATATAATAGGTTTTCAAAGTTTGTTCATCACATTAAGACTAGTCTTATTAAGGGTGGTTTGATTCTCTTGTTTGATCCACACTCCAAGATATATAGGTTTTTGCACATACAAGGAGTCGAAAACTATCTGCCCACAAATACTGCAGTCACGTGTTTAAATGTTTTGCACCCCATAGTCTCTAGTGATGGGATAAATTCAAACTGGATTCGAATCCAAGCTGTAGACTCAGGCATTCAACAGTACCGATGCTTATCTGCAAGAGGCACAAATTTACCTGAACATCTCTGAGCTGGAAAGCAGGTTGAAAGGATCATTCTGTTGAGATTTTTTCATGACCTTACCAGTACTGTCATGTTTTGTTCAAGCCAGAAATAGCATGAGAACAGCCTTTCTTGGCCCCTTTTGGTACCTTCATTTCTAATGGAAACGAGTTAACCAAACATGCTGAACCTCAAAAAAATCATTTTGATTCAAATTTTAAGCCACTTTTGTTTAGATTAGTTTGTAATTTATTTGAGCTATTTTGCCCAACTGGTCAATATGCAAGATTCTTGAGCTGTGATAATAATTGGCTCGTTGCTACATTAGACCAAATTAATCCCTGAAGTAACTCATTTTAAGCTGAAGGAGGTACACTAGACCTGAAGCTGGCCCATTGGTCTCTCTGTTGCCACTTGTTGTCTCTTGTCTTATACTTCGACTGTAAGCTCCTTCGAGCAGGGACTCTTTTTGTTCCGTGTTTGTACAGCACCTGGCACAGTGGAGTTCTGTTGAATGGCTGAGGTTCCTAGACACTACCACAATTCAAATAATAATAATACAACTATTGCAGCAATAAATCATAAAGGATAATAAAAAATATGGACAAAAAGGTTCATAGTAGCCAGTTTCCTGATTCATCATGATTAATCTGGTGGACTACTTTTTGGTTTTGTTTTAGTTAATATCACACAGAACAAAGTAAAGGCAGTCTATGTTTGTATAAGTGGCTTAAATGAAGTCAAGAAATATTTGTAAAAAACAAATAAATATTTATCCCCAGGAAAAGATGGGCTCAATCATTAAAAAAAAAAAAAGGAGGAATGGGGGGCAAATGAGAGAAGGTTTTGGTAGTGAAGTACTGCAGGGAGAGCTGATAGTATGGTAGTGAATAACATCACGTGAATAACAATTTGCGAGAAAGGGAATGAATGGCCTGTGGTTTATATGGGTAGATGATCCAAGACACCATGAAATCTATCCGAGATCTTCTGCATCACGGCAGGGGACAGGGAAGGGTTGAATATCAACCAGACATGAAATTTTCATATAAGAATGACACAAAGCCCTCGAGTTCAATTTCTTAGGGAGGGATGTGAATACTCCTTAAGAAGCAAAATTACAGGCAAATAACATGCCTTAACATCAGTGTGGCAGAAGGTGGTGTAGATATCAGCTGAAACAGAATAATGATGTATGTCCCCCGTCCCCCCTCCGCCTTTATTTTCTTTCTCTGGAACTCTCACTACTGCTATCCATTTCTTTGAGGTACTTCCTAATGTACCTGCTTAACCCTATGAAATTCAGATTTAGTCCAGAGCATCACATTTTCTACAATTAATAGATTTCTTTTATGGTTTACTGAATGAATATCTTATTATAAAAATAAAATATAACTTCTTTTCTATGTTTTTTCCCCTGCCTTGCTTCCAGACAATAATTATTTCCATCTATACCATGATGCTTCCTGGTAAGAACAAAGTAACATGGGAACTGCCATATTCAATTAGAGTAGTCCAGTATCCACCAATAACAGCTGCTTCAGAGAAAAGGGCAAGAAACCCTGCAGTGGTCAATTACAGGATAACCTGAAGCATGCGGCATTGTATCCCTTCCAAAATTAGTGGATTTTGATTTTAAATTCATACTATTATCTCTGGATAACCTTGTTTTCTCTATAAGTTTCTAACCCAATTCTTGATGCTGTAAGATCCTCAAAGTACACAGAATTTCTTCTAAAAACTAAGGGTGAAATCCTGGAAACTCCCACTGACTACAGCAGAGCCAGAATGTCATCCTAAACCACTGTATTTTGTGTGTGTGCAAACCCCATTATTAATGCCGCCAACTGTTTTCATATTTCCATGAAGCATTATGTGAACTTCACTGGCAAGGATGCAAAAACAAAACAAAAAAGCACAGCTCCAGTAGGTCCTAGTAGATAAGACTAGTATGTCAACCAGACCTGAGCCAATTTCTGCTGTTTCTCTACCCAGTGCCATTAGCAGACTGCCCAGCAGTTGACCGCCAACTCTGACAAAAGCTGTTATTGTTGAGGGCACCACCAGCAATCAAACAACCCTTCCACCCCACCCTCCAGCTGAAAACTCTTACAAGACCCAGGGCCAAATTCCCCTCTTTATTACACTGGGTTAAGAGAGTGCTTCCCTCCCCCCCCCCCCCCCCCCCCCATCACTCAAGGACGTATTTTTTTCTATCAGCTACTGTGGCACTTACTGAACAACTTGCAGCAGTGGTACCACCTCTACCTGTACAAGTCTAGCCTAAACAACCTTGCTTCCCAGTTGTAAATACGTTTGGTGAATACGATGGTGACTCAGCCTACTACGCAGAGTTATAACCATTATCATTGTCGTTATTTATTGGCATCAGCAGACATAGGCACTCCTCCTCCTTTCTGTCTCTCGACAACTATGAGTGATTCCTTCTCAAAGTGTGGCAGATGGGTTATTAGCTGATAAATACCAGTAACGAATGCCAGAGGGGTACTGCTGCCAGTAACTTGCCCTAAAGTGGTTTGGGGACACTTGGGGTGGGGGGAAATGCATAAAAAAAGTTGGCAGCCGAAACTTAGTAATAATTTATGTTTTGTTCTGTGCTGTTTTTTCACCTTCCCTCAATGTCATTTCCCCCCCCTCCCATCATGCTGTGGCAGAGACACTGAATGCTTACAAGTACAACCTAAGGCACAGTGAGATAAGGCTCAAGAAGTCTCTTTCCCTAAAAATCAAGAAAACTTATTATATGTAGATACTATGGGCCAGATCCACAGCTGGCATGAATCAGCGTCATTTCACTGAAGTTCAAGACAAGCAGCTCTAGCCACTTGACACAAAATCCTTTCTGACAGCCACATCACTCCAATCAAACAGAAGGGGAACCACTAGAGCTGTAATGAAAGTTATGTTTCATTTCTCTAAAAGGCTATACATGTACCTGGCAGCTTACAGAACACTTGAAAAAGAGATGTTTCTTGGGCAAAGAGTTTACAATCTAACTCAAACAAAAATAGGATACATAAAAACCCTCACTCGAGGATGGAATTGGACACATCTTGGCCTCATGGTGTTCTGGAGCCTGTAATTCAGAATAACTTTTGCTAATACCTTTCCGTCAACGTTCCTGTGAATCTAATACTCAGCAAGACAGGAACAAAGATATGCATGTATAAGCAATACATAAATAAAAGTATAATCCTTTCCAAAGACATTAGCAGTGTCAACCTGACATAGCTTTGGAGAGTGCTACAATTCTTATTATTATCTTGAAATGGTTTGCAGGCAGTCGGGTACCTGGCCTACATTTAGGTAAGTAAGTTGTCATCATATTTAAAACCCTTCACTCTCCCTATTGAGGAAAGCCTTGATCCTTACTTACTAGAACTTGATTCTACATAGAGTCTCCATGCTGAAAGGTCTATGTCTTAAAGAAACTCTTATGTTTGTGCTTTTGCTATGTTTTCCCCCATCTTGCTATCACCCAACACAAGGGTTACACTTGTACAATATCCAAATACACAAAATAAAAAGCCTCTTTTCCACAAGCTTTCCAAAGTACCTGCCTGTAGGATGCTGTCTCTGTTGTCAGGACTAAAATAACCACTACAGGAACAAAAGATACCTAAGACACTGCACAATTTCAAGTATAACAAAAAAAGATGTTCAGCGAGATTAAATTGGCCTGATAGTTTCATAAATGAGATCTCAGCTGCTATAAATTGTTTTAGCTCCATTATTTCTTCTTTAACACAGGTACAGTGACCTGTGCAAAAAGGGTAAGTGCTGTGGCAATCAATTAGTATCTGAAGATCTTTAGATTTATTATGAGACCCAGTGCATGCTGGGATGGGACACTTTTGGAGTTTATTTTGTGCAGATTATTAGCTACGAAAGAAGGATGTATGAAATAAACCTGCCTGTTCTTTACTTTAATACCAAAGGCAGATTCTGGCCTTCATTCCAGTCCCTATAAACTACTCCAGTGACAGGATCTGCCAGGGCTAGGGAAGAATTGCCAGGGACAGGAGCAGTGTAGGGCCAGTAGAAGCCGCCGTATGCTGCCCTTACCCCTGGCACAGTCTATGGGAATTCTGGGTTGTGAGCAGCCCACTGGCAGCCCTGGGGAGACTGTCAGAAATTAGAGCTTATGCCGAGAGCAGTTTCAGCTGCAGTTTCTGCAGCAACCCAAAATCCAGAGGGCGCATCTCCCACCTGCTGGCTTGGGCTTTCTGTGCTGCATCTCTCAGGAGCTGTAGCACAGAATCTTCCCCACAGCATATTAATGAAAGAATCCTAGAACCTGGGACACAGAAAATGATGGGATCAAAACAAAGCTCCAACTCCGTTAGGGCTAGATTGTGCCAGGGAAGCACAGGTGCATCTTGAGAGGTGTGGAGTTGCACTGCCCCACAGGAAGCTCCAGCGGGGACAAAGACAAAAGGAGACAGGCCTGGATGGTGCAGAGGGTGTCAGGGGCCATTCACTTCATGTGGCGGCTCAGAGGGAGGAGTCAGGGAATGCAGAGAGAGATTTTGTCTTTTCCTTGTGCATCAGTTTAATAAATCCCTTAATACTTAGATGAGCCAAATTTGTGCCTTGATGCCACCTATGAACTTGAAGGGATGGGAATGGTTCAGAAAAAATAATATGCAAAGGGGGATTGCTCCTTTTGTTCAATAAATGGCTGGGTTTGTGTCTCTTCTTCAATATAGTTCTGCAATGTTGAGTCTCGTGTTGTGTCAAGTAGGCTCTTCTTTTTTTCTCTCTCTCTCTCTCTATATATATATTGAATGGCTCTTATGTTATTAAAGTGTTTTCATTCTTTATTGTCAACTACCACACTTGCATTTTTCTAATGCTGGGGCTGTTTGCCATTTTTAATCTTTAATTCTCTTGGTAGTTTGAGAAGTAGGGCATGGATTACTTGTAGGAGAGCATTATTTCAGTCACAAGTGAGCAGACAAAACTTGCAAGATATAAAATACTCCACAATCTTATAGTCCATCAACTGAAGACCCAATTTACGCTGGATTTGGCAAAATCGAGACGATAGCCAAAAAATAACCCATCAGCTTTCGGCAAAACCAAGCTTGCCTTTGCTGTCTCTGTTCTATAGACCTCTGAATAACTCTTCTTTGTTAATTACTACAACAGTGTATTAATTTTAACTTCACAAAGAGATGTCCAGTGTTCTGACTTGGGTCGTCAGCTTGAGTAAATGGGCATAACTCCACTGCTGTAAATGCCACTATGACTATTTTTACTAGCTGAAGATCAGGCTCTCTGTTTTTACTGTGACTTTTTAAAGGATTTAGAGTACACGGGTTTCTAACCTTCCTGAGCAAAGACAAAACAGATTAGGAATAGGAAAGTAATATATATATATAGAGAGAGAGATATACCTGTCTCCTAGAACTGGAAGGTATATCTAGGAGATAGGTATATCAAATCCAGCCTCCTGCCTTCACTAGGCAGGACCAAGTACTGATTTTGCCCCAGATCCCTAAGTGGCCCCCTCAAGGATTGAGTTTACAACCCTGGGTTTAGCAGGCCAATGCTCCCCCCACTGAGCTATCCCTCCCCCAAGTAGCTCAGCCTTGCTTTGGATCATTCTATGTTCCTGCTTTTCCCAACATGCCCAAGTGCCCTCCTTCAGGCATCTCAAACTCCTCTATACTCTGGGTCCTGTTCCTCCATTTCCAGGCACCTTGTGCCGTCATTTACATCTGCACGAAGCAACGGGCAACAGGGGTGCAAAATGCTACCGAAACAGAATGGTAGCACTTTGCACCTGCTCAGTACAGGTGCACATGGCTGTTCATTCAGTCCAAGTCCCCTTCCACTTCCTAAAGTTTAATATTTTGTCCCTTGGACTTTGATCCCATTTGCGAGTGTGAATAAGGCCTCTCTCTGCTCATAATCTAAATTGAACTGATAGTCATGTAGCGTGGCAGCACTAGAAATCTAATGTCTCTACTTATTCACAGAACAGGTGCAGCATAGGATGTATACTCATAATCCTAAAAACTGGCCTCCTCAAAGTTTCTTCTTTTCCAAGAAGGAGAATAAGTACAACTCATTTAATTAGCCTCGTTATTTTAAACTCTTGAGATCAGGTAACATCAGTTGTCCTTGCTCTGCCTTCTCCAAATCATCAAAATCCTTTCTGTGGTATGACTGGTCTCTACTGCTGGACAGGGCACTCCAGATCGGTCAAACAAGCGTCATAGGCAGTAACAGTACCCTCTCTTTTGTATCGTATCCCTTGTTAATAAAGGTGTCTCATGTTTTCTTCCTGCAGATCTGTGAACTAGGTCGCTGCTAGGCTGAAGGAGGGAAGATAAGTATTCAGACTGCAGTGGGTGTGACACCTCCCACCAGCAAGATATCAAAGGCCTTTCAAAAAAAATAAAATGGAGGGGGCAGAGAGGCAGGAATGAACCAATGTAGAACAAAATATGCCAGAAGCCATGAGGATTTTTCTGCTGCCTCCTTTCACAAATTTTCCCTTCCTGTGAAACCATGAGCACAAATGTGATGGGAGTTAGTCCCATTACCTAGGCACTATATAGCCTAATGGAAGGCACTCAGGCGCAGACGTACGGTGATGAGCGCAGTATATTGAACAGAACAGAACAGCGCTGTGGGGCTCCCAGTTAATAAGTGAAAAGGTCTTACCTGCTTAAGCAGAGGGGAGAGCTTCAAGGCTGCTGTGTCCTGTGGTTAAAGAACCAGGAAGGCTCTCTGGCTCCTGGAAGAAATATAAACCGATATATTCCATTTATTCTCAGATGACATCACAGGGCGTCTGATACGATATACACTTAATAATGTCCCTGCCCAGGCCATTTCCCCATCACTATTTTCCAAAGATTGGTAATTTAAGATACAATAACCCAGATCCTCTGCTGTGCCCAGCCTCCTCTGAATGCAGCAGGTGGGGGGAGCTCCAAGGAGCTGTTTGCAGACTGGCCCTGGTAGAGACATCTAGGAGCTGTTCTAAAGGAAGCCAGTTGGTAATGTCCCCAAAAAGACATCTGTCAGATGGGGACGGCTGCATCACAGCATGCTCCAGCCAAGCCCCTACACTGGGGAGCCTATGAACTGTCTATCCTGTCTGAGGATTTTCCCATCTCGGGGGAATCTTGAGCAGTGGAGATACAGCCATTTATGGTGAAAAAAAAAAAAAGAGTGGCAGAAACAACATCCTGGCCTGATATTTTGCAATCTCTCAGAAGCCAAAGGATCATTCTCCCAACTAGCCCTTTACTCTCCTCCACTCACAAAATCCTCACGTTGCACTAACTAGCCTGCTGGCTGAGAAGGGCCGGGGAGAGTTCCCATTGGGGTCCAGCCGTGCTGCTGCTAGTTAGAGCTCTTGAGAAAATGATCTGAGATGTAGCCTCACCCCTACAGGAGGCTGAGCATGGTCCTGTTTCCTCAGCAGAGCACAGAAGGAAACGATCAGGCTGAGGTCTCAGATTGAGATAACTCCTGTCGGTCTGGGTTGTCCTACCAGAAGACCACCCGGGACTGGTCGCAGACCTGTTGTACTTTAATTTTAGTATGTCACGCATTACATTGGCCAGGTACAT